>NW_027499373.1:0-32500 GCF_021521415.1 Bidens hawaiensis
ATGGTTAGATTCCAGTCAAGTACACAAAGACCTGAACAAGATTACATTCATTAATCACCATGTAATTATAATATTTCATAGATTAATATCTAAATAAGGAAACAGTTAATTTTTTTTTTTTTTTTTTTTTTTTTGAAAATTGACTTTCATTAAAAACAAACACAACCAACGACTATCACCAAGACGGAGATAGACGCCGAAAGCCAAAAACCAATAACAACAATCACGTTACATCAAATAAACACCATCTTTTCCAATCCACTACCCCTATCTTAGATCTATTTTTGTACCAAAGAAAACCCAAAGATTTTATATCCGCAACCATTTCTACCACCTTAGTGTTCTTGCCCGAAAAAATCTTTTCATTCCTAGCCCGCCAAATCCTCCAACAAGTAATGATGACAATGCCATGAATAATCAATCTCTTGTTCCCCGTCGCACCACTAACCTTATGCACTTCCACCAAATCATTGACATGGAAAACAAAAGATCTAGGGATGTTGCACCATGAACCAATCGCATTCCAAACGGCCATAGAAATGAAACACCCGGTTAACAAGTGCTCGAGCGATTCCTCATTACTCTCACATAAAGCGCACCTATGATCATCACATTGCAAATGACGCCTAGCTAAAGCCTCCTTGGTTGGAAGACAATCCAGAACGGCCCTCCACATAAAAATATTACATTTTTTCGGGACCCAATCGCTCAATTGAAAACCGAAACTCCCAGCATCCACAACGGACCGCACCATCCATCTTTTAATCGACGAAACCTCGAACTCTTTGCAGCTACCAACCGCCCAAGACCATGAATCTTCACGGTCAACCATCACCACCCCTTGAAGGAGATCTTCCAACTCTTGCTTCTCGATCACCTCCTGTTGGGAGCAAGGAGCTCTAAGCCAATCCCACACAATGCGACGAGAGGATCCAGTGACCACCAACCGATCTGCTAACAAGACATTTTTATGTTTTTCTACCGCATATAAGGACGGATACTTGTCCATAATCGGCGCCGAACCCAACCACAAATCCATCCAAAACCGAACTTGGCGACCATTCCCAACTGTGGCCCGGATCACTCTATTAAAACCTACACCATCAACCTTAAATTTGTTCCAAAACATAACACAATTCTTCCAAACCCCGGGAATCCCATTATTAACCGGAGCAAGCCCCCAACAGCGCGAGGACCCGTGAATAGACAACACTACTCTTCTCCACATCGCGTGATGATCGTTTAGAAATCTCCCAAGCCATTTAGTAATCAGCGCTTGATTATTAACCTCTAAACGAGCGATACCTAAACCCCCTTCTTTTATAGGTTTGGTGACTACCTCCCAAGCCACCCATGACATCTTCCTCACTTCATCCGAACCACCCCATAAGAACCTTCTCATCAAAGCTTCTAAATCATTGATAACCTTCTTGGGTGCCTTAAAAAGCGAAAAATAATAAGTGGGAAGACTATCCAGCACCGATTTAATAAGGGTTACCCGACCGGCAATAGATAACGAATTAACTTTCCATTTAGAAAGCCTCTTCTTGAACTTGGTCACAACCGGTTCCCAATTAACCACCCTATTCATGTTAGCACCAACCATAATCCCTAGATAAGAAAACGGGATTCTACCCGGCTTACAACCCATGAAACCATCTTGGATATCGATCTCACCATCTTCTACACCTACTCCAAATAACACTGATTTATGGAGATTAATCTTTAGCCCCGAACACAAGTAAAATATGCGAAGAATACGTTTCAAGTTATCAAAATTAAAAGAAGACCACTCTCCCATAATCATAGCATCATCCGCATAAAAAAGATGGGATAAAGTAGGACCTTCATTAGGAAGAGTAATACCATGAAACGCACCTATATCACAGGCTTGTTTCAACATACCTGAAAAAGCCTCCATCAGAATAATAAAAAGAAAAGGCGATAGCGGGTCACCTTGACGAATGCCTTTATGACACCCAAATTCGAAAGTAGGAGATCCATTAACAAGAACAGATGATCTGGTTGCCAACAAAATACCACTAATCCAATCACACCAGACCGAAGGAAAACCCATCTGAGAAAGAACCGACAACAAGAACTCCCAATTCACATTATCATAGGCTTTATCGAAGTCAATCTTGAACATAAAAATTCTTCTCTCCTTCTTCTTAGCCCAAGCAATAACCTCATTAGCCACCAAAGGGCCATCAAGAATATATCTTCCTGATAAGAAAGCCGACTGATGCTCTGAGACAATCTTATTCATAACCGTTTTGAGTCGATTCACTAACACCTTCGACACAGTCTTTAAAATACAACCAATGAGACTTATCGGTCTAAAATCCCCCAAAGATGACGGATGTTTACCTTAGGAATTAAGATGATAAAAGACGATCCAACCCCCGAGCAAAAACTTTTAACACTATGAAAATGATCAAGAATATCCGCAAAATCCTTCTCGAACAACTCCCAAAAAAACCGAATGAACCTAAAATTAAAACCATCCGGCCCAGGAGCTTTGTCACTACCGCATTCAAAAACCGCCTTCTTGATCTCATGCACGGAAAAATCACTGATCAAAAAATCCGCCTCCACCGAAGACAAGACCGAAAACCCATATCCAATCAACCGAGGCCGATGTGTAATAGATTCTTTAAACTTACCAGCAAAGAAACGCAAAACTTCATTTTTAATGAGAACCGGGTTTGTTTCCCACGCCCCATTCACTTCCAAACCCGAAAAATAATTTGAAGCTTTACGTTTATTAATAAAACCGTGAAAAAATCGAGAATTTTCGTCTCCATGAATCGCCCAATTACACTGAGCCTTTTGCTTCAAATCCCGGTAATAATGATTATCCAACTCGCCTAGCCGTCTTTTAATTTCGCTTAAAGACCATGTCTCTTCTTCCAACAAATCCCGAACCTCCATGGTTTGGTCCAAATCACGCAACTCTTGCTCCAATAAAACCCTTTCCTCCTTTTCTTTGGCTTTACAATCGATCGCCCATCTAGAGATAGCATCACGCAAAGCTTTAAATTTATACAACAATCTCGCGTCCGGAGAACCATGAAACGAGCCATCAACAAGCGTCTTCTTAACCAACGTCCCAAAATCCTCTCTACCAAGCCATGAATTGAAAAACCTAAACGGTTTGGGACCATAGTTCTTGGAAGAACCAATTTTCAAAACCAACGGACTATGATCCGGCTTATTCCTTTCGAGAGCAATATACTCCGCACGCGGCCATTCCATAAAGAAACCCCAATTAACGAAGATTCTGTCAATACGGCTTAATTTATTTCCTGCAACAAAAGTAAAACGCCTCCCTTTCAAGGAGTACTCGTGAAGATTCGAATCATCAATGAAATCGTTAAACTCATTGGCCTCACCCACATTAAACAAAGAATTCCGCCTATCCTCGGCACACCGAACCGAGTTAAAATCTCCTGCCACAATCCACCTCCCATTACCCTCCCCGATCAAATCACGAATTTCCCTCCAAAGTGCTCGTTTAGTAACTAGATTTTGAGGAGAATAAACATTGAGAATATGAAACAAGCTACTCTTTCCTTTCACAGTGCCCGAAACTAGAAGCCAATAATACATGTTTCATCTATCTTGCAAGGAATTCAAATAAGGCATGCCACATTTTTGGATTTAGAGAGGTATCATTAGATTTAGCCACTAATAATTTTCACCTTAAACGTTTGATTTAGCCACTAATAATCATATCAACCTAATATAAGTTCCAAAGCACTTAAGAGCAGATCAAATATACAAAATCTGTATAATCAAAGCTTCAAAATCCCCAAAAAAGAACAAACACAAGCAGAGGGACCCACAGGTGTTCAAAAAATCCTAATCCGTGTCCGCATTATCCAAAATTCCGAATCCATATTGTCCAAAAATTTCGGATTCAGATAATAATTTTCAAAATTTTTGGATATTCGGATATCCAAATTTTTAAAAAAAATATTATTATATAATGAATATTTATTAGAAATTTCGGATATTTTGGATGATCAGGATATCCGAAATATATATATTTTTTTAATTCTAAAATATTTTTAAAAAATTTCTATTAAGAAAGAAAAAAGAATTCAGATATCCGAATCCGAAATTTTGATATCTGAAACTGCGGATATCTGGAGCTTTGAAGCTCGGAAGCTTACAATATCATTCATTCATCAATACAATACATCATAATTGAACATATATAAACCCTAACAAGTTCAGATCAGCTAGCAAAGCCCTATATCTTCCGATTAATAAGGTAGCAGCTACTAATCTAAGCAATCGAGTAACTAAATTTCATTTTGCTGATCAACCTAACAGGAAGATATTAACTATGATCATGTAATCATAACACATGGCGAAGCATACACTAGGTAAAATTAAACTGAATTGCATAATAATAATCGAAAGAGACAACTTACCATTTAAGAGATTAATTAAAGCGATTGAGATTGCTATAGTTAGTTTGACAGAGAACAAACAAAACAACACCACCACTACCAACCTTGATGTTTGCCAACGCTTATCAATCAGTTTTATTTAAACGTATTACTATATTTGTAACTTACTAACTTATAGTTTTACGAAGGATGAATAAATTCGGTACCGGGACGAACAAATTCGGTTACTGAAATAAGAGGTTCTGAGCTTTCTGGGTACGTATATTTTCCGGATTTTACCTTAAATACCGGTAATGGTACTGAACTGATGCCGACTACGCTACTGGTATTGAACCGATACCGAACCGACCATTTCGGTACCAAAAAGTTTGTGATTTTTGGAGTCGGGATTTTTGGTGTATGGTACCAAGTTAGTCCCTAGTTTGATGTAGATATAAATGTATAAACTACAAACAAATTTGCATGTTTAATTGTTTTTTTAAGTGGTTGATCTAAGCTTCTAAGCTAATTAAATGCTTTACTTAAAAAATAAATAAATAAAGGAGATATTCAGTTTAAGTCACACCTGTAAAAAAAGCTAGGTTGGACCAGTGGGTTTTATTTTGAGAGTGAAATAACAAATGTATATGATCGGATGAATTAGTGATCCGTCAATAATCTAAATAATTGTTAACAAAAAGTTGTGGGGCTAACAAAATATAAATATAAGGTTCTAAAGTATAAATGATAATACGAAGGACTTTAGTGCAATTTCTGGTAGATAAGATTTAATAGAGCTGTGCTAGTTGTCACTTCTTAAATGAGGAATCATCATCTTTCGAAACCTGTATCTATGAGCATTTTTTAATTATAGCTTTTGTTTTTAATTTTGAAACAGCTATGTGGCTGATTTGTTTTATCAATATTTTATACTTTACTTAATTCTTTTGATTTTACCGATCTATATATATATATATATATATATATATATATATTAAAAAAATTCATTTTGCTTCATTCATATTGGTTAATTTTGTAATATTCCAAAAATAACAAGTAATCATAGAATTTCTTATTAATAAAATAATTTAAAAATAAAATCAAAATTTACAATGTTTGACAATTAATAACAATAATAATTATTACATAAATTATAGCTTTCAACTCTCCTATTTTTGTTGCATTTTTATAAAATCATTTTTACATTAAAAACCATTTGACCATTAATAACAATATTAATATTAATTAGATTAACTATATGTTTCAACTTTTCTATTTTTGTTGCATATTTTAAATTTTAAATTTATGTGTTAAATGATTACCTTGACACAGTATTCTTGAGTTTTTTATTTAAAGGTTTAGAAAGGAAAAGATAAGAAAATATTTTTTTTTCATTCTTGAGTTTTTTCATTAAAAGAAAAGAAAGAGAATGGAAAGAAAAGTTAGTGTTTTTTTCCTCTAAAACTTTCCAGCTAAATATGGCCGAATTCGGAAAGAAAGTTTATAGTCATGACAATATTACTAATTTACCATGTATTTTCGTTCCTATCTAACTCAATAATGAGGACATTATTGTAATGTTATAATTTTTTTTCCTATATTTTCTTTTCTATCCAACTCAAGAATGTAATTAACACTTTCTTTTCTTATCTTTTATTTTAACTCGAGAATGTCTTTTAAATATATAATTTCTTTTCATTTCTTTCCCTATCCAATCTTATTATTTCTTTTCCTTTTATTTTAAACCCGAGAATGCAGTGTGAATGAAATTGAGAATAACATTTATTTTTAAATTAACTAACAAAAAATATTTATGGTATTAACCCTCTCTATATACTTTCAGTTTTACACAAAAAAATTCACACCACGTCTTTTCATCTATCAAATTCTGCAATTTCGCATTTCTTTGTAAGGTTCATTTGTATTACTCAAATTATTTCATTCATTCATATTATTGATATTGTTCATATATTTTAATTATTATCAATTTAATACTTTGTTTGTATTCTTATTATTTTATTACAAACAACACAATGGAGCCAAAAAAAAACAACATAATGACAAAATACTTTTATAACATTTACCCATGGTATATGATTTTCCAACATCATTAATAATATTAAACATTTTATTGAAGTTAATATAGTGATCACCTCGATAATTTATCCTCAACATGTTATTTACTATTAGTTAATCAATAAAAAGTTTTTTATACTCACAAAAACCGTGAGTAACGAAAATGGATTATTTATAACTATAAGGTGTGATGTTCATAACAAATTTTTAATTCATGCTGGTTAAATATGTAGTCTATTGGGCCTTAGTCAATTTTTCTTATTAACCGTCTCTTTGATTTCCTGGTTAAATATGAATATGAACTCATGGTAAACACATATCATTACTTTACGCTAACTACACACTTATTAGTTTACTGGCTTTTGAACCCGTGTATTACACGAGATTTGTCAAATGATAAAATAAGATCCATTATTTCAATTGTGATTATTAAAATACTTATAAATTAATTAATGTAGATTTAATGGAAAAAACAAACGGGGTTAATGAAAAGTATTTAAATAACATGATTTTAATGGAAACGTCAGATGTTGATTTGCAAGAAATTTAAAAAAATGTACTAAAGTTGTGTAGTTGGTTAAACCTCGGGTATGAAAATGACACTTAATTCAATAATGTATAAAATCCACACTATGTTATAACCCACTTGGCAAAATAGTTTTGACTCATGACCCATGGATAGCTAGAATGAATAAGATGAGAGAATGTATAAAATCCACACTACGTTATAACCCACTTGACAAAATAATTTTGACTCATGACCCATGGATAGCCAGAATGAATGAGATGAGAGATTAGAAATTAGAATAAATATAGGCTTGAGGCATAACCTTTAACATTTTCTTTTATTAGTATGTAAGATGAATTTTAAATTTTTTACTTTTAATTGTGTTTCTAAACATTGTACTTTGTACCCTATTTAGGTTTATCTTTATGGTTGACAGTTATTTCTTTTCGTACCAGTATTTACAACTAAATATCATGTTGTCGTCTCAGAAAACATATTACAAATTACAATTACAATATAATATAAAATTATATATGTTTGTTAGAAGATTTCTATACGTCCACCCGTGTCGTGCACTGGTCAATAACCTAGTATATATATGTATATACCTTTGGTTCATGGCTTGTATGTATTATATGTTTGTACATTATGCTCTCTCAATATCTTGATCTTAGGTGGTTTGTCCTCCAAGATTGTGACCTCAAAGATCATGCTCGTCGTAATATATAAAGTTAAATTTCAAGCTTGGGATGATTAAAAACGACGTGGTATAATTATTGACGAGACACAACATATCCTGATCACTGACTAGAAACGATGTAACTCAATCATTGATGAATAACATCATAACTTAATTATCAACAAGAAATGTCTTGATAGAGTCATGCTTTTGGAACTCACTATTTATTACTCTTATTTTTAATAGCGCTTGTAAATGAAAGAATGACATGCAGAAAATTTTGAATATATTAACGAAATTAGCTGTAAGATGATTTCAGATATGAGTATAGATATGTGAATGAAAAACACAATGTAAAGTTGTTAATAATCTTTTTTTTTTCGAAAGGTAAACGCTTATAAACAAACAAAGGCTACAACAGCTAATCCCCAACCGGGGAGAACCCAGAAAACACCACAAATTACATTAAGTTAAACGAGCACCAATTCGACCAAGAAATCGATTTTGATTTCGATCTATTTTTAAACCATAAAACCCTAACGACTTTATATCCCCCACGATATCTAAGCTGTAATCTAAGTCGTTAATAATCTAAGCCGTAATTTTGCAGCCAATTGTCAAAACTAGTTTTGTCAATAATATTTTCAAGTTATTACCAATTATCGTTTACATAAGAATGTTGACAACCAATTTGTATCCCTAGTTTTGATTTATTCGTCTAAACTAAATTGAATATGTATCTGGATCCCAATTCATGGATATCTCGGTCCAAAAAAAAAAAGATTAATATAGTATAAATGAGTAAAATATCGAACATTTTTGTGATTAAAATATAATCAGTTAATTTTGTGAGATCCAGCTGAAGCTAAACATTGAGGTTTAACAAAATTAACTTCACAAGAAATGTTTCTTGTTTAACAAGAAAACGAGTCGAGTGGTTTTTGCTTTTCCTAAAGAGTTGTTTTTTTTTTCTTAAACTGACTACCTGATCAAGCCAAACGAGCAAGCTCGCTTCATACGAAATTTAAAACAAGACAACTCACCTCCACTCGCCTATTTTTTAGATGATTTAGAACGGTTTTTCTCAAAATAAGTTTTACGAGCTATTTAAACAGCCTTACAACTGATTGATCAAAAACAATTGTAACAGGTACAATCTCCAAAATCATTTGTCACAAAAGGTTTGAGTTATTTAAGTTCTCTTTTTCAATTATTCTTTGTTTTGTGGTCCAGTTTTGAGATTACAAAACTCGGACCAAACCCAAAAAAAACAAATCAAACAAACTAAAATAAATTTTTGAAAAAACGACGCTTTTAAAAATTATGTTTTTCGAGTTATTAACCCCCAAGCATATTTTTTATTGTGATACCCACCCAACAAGGCGTGCCACCAAAAAAAACACCAAGATGGCTCCCAACAGAGCCCCTAGTTAGCAGCCGGTGATAAACTTACCTGAAAAAAGCAAATAAAAAGACTACACAAGCGAAAGCTAGAAGTTTTATTAATCAAGAAGCAAGGATAATAAGCTAGAAAAAACGAGGCCAAGGGACGGCATTTTAAAAGCATAAATTTAAAAAAAAATGTCTCAATGTGTACTTTCAGGAGAAAGATGATGTATCCGATTAAGATTTACTGACCCAAACTCAATTGACTCTGTTGGCATTACTGCCACCTCAGCAGTTGACACATCAGATAACACCAATGACTCACCATCACCAGCACCACCAACATTCTTGTCGCCATCATTGGTTTCATCTTCAATCTTACAAGGTAGTAAGCCACCAGACGCAGATGGTGGAAGACTCTCGTTGACTTCAACCACACTTGACTTGGGTACCTCCTCTTGCTTTACAACAGCTTGATCCACCTCCATAACCACCGGCTCCTCGGATTTATTTGGTGGTTCATCACTTTCTTTGTTAACCTCCATAACTGTGTTCACATCAGCTGCCTCCTCTGCTGGTTTGTCATCATCATCTAAACCGCCTTTATCTTTATCAGTAATCACTGGATCTAACTCTTCTTTTTCCTTATTGTACAGAAACATTGCTTTCTGAAATGCACAAAAATAAAATTACTCACAAATTAAAACCACAGCAAATAATATGTCATAGGTTGGTTTTGGGTTCTAAAGTAACAAACCTGAAAAACAGAATCATTTATGGCAGTAAACAATGAAGCACTATCGGTAACATTGGCTTCTACACTCTCCTGTAACATATAAAAAAAAGGAATTAATTAGATGCATTAAGTAGACATCATCATAATCATTACCTTTATATACAAAATTTTGCATTCAAAATCAACAGGTTGACTAAAATCTTCTGGATCCAAATCCATCATGCTGGTGCACTGGTCATACAACTCAGGTTGAGTAAGATCCTTTGATACATCAACCCTAGAAAGATAAGATCGGGTGATGATAGCACTATTGTCCTCCTTAACAACCTCAATGTTTTTTGGGCATCCAGTTGGTTTCTGGGCATTGGGCCCGTTTTTATCAAGATTCAAGGTCTCAGGCTGGATATCGAGTTGGTTCTGCTCACTCTCATCAGGCTGACCTGTCGGCCTGGTCAAGTTTTCATCATTTGGTCTGTGACCTGAATACTCATCTTTCTGTTGACCCAAATTTTCAGCATTTTGACCCTTCCATATCTCACCACTTTGGTCCCATCCTTGGGATCTACGGTCCCAATCGAGCGTACCGTATAAGTGAGATTCATCACCAAATACAGGATTATTTGCATCCCATCCGTGCAAAGGAGGTGCAACCGATTCATCTAGTTGATTCCTCCAACCAACCGGTCTACCATGGTCAGAAACAGGATAAGGTAAACCAGGGTTAAGTTTCATTGGTGGTCTACCAAATATTGGTGGTGGGAATTGCTGCATAAGCGGATGAAACATGGGCGGTGGAACATGCTGGAACGGAATGTAACCACCGGTTGCCATCGGTGGAGGCCAATTTGGAACGTTTTTCCAATTACCTTGATTTTGACTTTGAATTTGATTATGCATTTGACTTTGACCTCTATTCATATGCTGGTCAAACATCCTCCGGTGCCGATTGTTTGACTTACTTCTATCATCTTCTGTAGAACCAAAAAAGGAGCCATCAGATCCTGTTTTAAAAGTAGACGGAGATGGAGGTGGTAAAAGAAACTTTGAATTACCAGATAAATGAGAATTTCTTGAGTACGGTGACGAAATCGATAAATTATCGTTATCAACATGTGAAAAGTCATTATTCATGTGTGCCTCGTTCAATTCCCGGCTTCCTTTACCATCCTTAAAAGTATCTTTAGAACCACCAGCACGCAGGCCTGGGCCAGATTCTTCATGATCAAGATTCTTTCTAGCATCAGACTTAATTATATTCCTGTGTTCGTTACTTGATGACGGGGATTTATCGACTTGTGGGGAAGAACGTGATTCAGGCCTCATCCGTTTTTCACCCTGTAAATCACCACCCCTGTAACTCTCATCCTTTGAGGTCACTTTCTTATCTGATTGCCCAGGGGCAGAATTGTAATCTCTGCTCGAGTGAACATTATATCGAGCTCGCTCTTCATAAGCATAATCTGAATACTTGGTTTCTTCTTGCTTCGAAGTCCTGAAAAATGTTGCACATTCTTCATGATTTAAAAGTCGGAAAATAAAACTTTTAGAAAAGGATAATAAAATTTACCGGTGGTGATCTCTTGTTGCATAAGAACTCCCGCTAGGAGAACTCCTACGACGAGTATGACTCGTGGTAACTTCCACATCAGCATAACGAGAATCAAGTCGTCCCCGTTCAGAAACCGAGTCATCTTTAGCACTTGATCTCTTTTCTACTTCAGATCGTTCTTTTACACTACTACGGGATCTATAGTCACTAGATTCATCTTTCTCATTACCTCTTCTCCTATCTTTATCATCTTTATATCTAGATGCACGATCATCATAAACCGCATTATCATCCCTCAAACGTTTGGGTTCAGGTGCATCACGATACTTGGAATCATGTGATCTCTTCTCTTCCTTATGTCTATAGTCTCTATCGTCATCTTGCCTGCGTTTCCGGTCCCGGCTTCTATCATCTTTATCACCAGTTTCAATATATGTATCATCTTTGTATTTGGTTTCTTTATTACCGTCTTCACTATACTTATCTTCACGGTATTTATCGTCCCTGTGTTTGCCAGATTTTTCACTTTCGCCTCGGTGTTTAACATCCCGGTTTTTCCTATCGCGTTCACTGTCTTCCCAATGTTTTTCATCCTTTTGTCGGGTTTCTTTGATGTCACCATATTCTTCATTTTTATGTCTTTCGTCTTTGGAACGATCGGTTCTTGAAGACAGTCATCTATCTTCAGTTTCTTTTATGCTATCTTGATATTTATCTTTGTCACTAGAGGCTTCTCCTCTTCTTCTCATCCTATTCTCGAGCTCTTTTTCCAACTCGGGATCTTCTTCTATTGGCCATTCTGGTAAAAGATGAAAAAAAAAGTGAGAAATCAAATAGTTGGTAGTTTTAGTCGTCTCTGATATCACAATAACTGATTATCAGATATGTGATAGTGACTAGAAAAACCGTGTTTGTACACTGGCATAGCTATAACACTCACTTGATATAGCACTCTCTTATAAAGATAAGCTCGTTTAATAATAAATCATAAAAAACTTGTAAAAATAGCTACAACTCTATATTGTAAACTTATCCAAAAATCATGTATGAGAGTTTTCATGTGACAGACCATGAAATTTCCAGCCTTGAGGGTCGGTTTTAAAGTGTGTCCAAAAACTGTCCTTGTGGTACAAAAATCCCTAGCATTTGGTTGAAATTTTCAGTATGCTTATACACCCTTAAGTTTACATCAAGGTAAAGCATCAACCATATCATATTTTCAGAGTATAAGACACACAAAAAGGATTCTTATACAAAAAGAATTCGTATACAATGTTTTCTGATCATGTTAAGAGTTGAGAAACATGAAAGGGTGCCATAGAGAATGAACTTAAGGGGCGGAGGCAGAAATTTGTTCCTTCATTGCTATAAAGTTATTGAGGGTGTTTAATGTTTGAGTGACTGTTCTTGTTACTTTCATCATGATGGGCTCACAAAAGGCATAAAATTAGGAAAGGTATAAGCTCTCAGCCAGTGATACCTAAATTTAAAATGAAATTAGACGGGGTGTAAATGTGAAGGTAGGGATATGGTAAAAACCCTTAAAACCTAAAAACTATAAACTAAGCCAAACTTTATAGAACACAAGTTATTACAGTCTAGTGCGTTAATAGAAAAGGTTGAAACATGGCACACATATACAGACAACTAGTTAGTAAATATATCTGCCATTGGCCCATTGTTTATGAGCTATATAACTCGACAAAATGGAAGAGACTGATGACAATCCTATCCAATATTCATAATTTGGAAACAAACATTCTGCAATTTTAACAACGTTCAGGAGTCATATGGATTGATAACCTCACTAAACATCTAAACTTTTGTTATACGTTAGGGCACCAAAATTACAACACAATACATCACAATATCGCATACAGTTGGATCAATAGCAGCTTTGAAAGTTCAAATCAGGCGTTTTCAACAAAAGCAATACACAGACACAATGCACATATGACATTTACATACCAAAATACCAACATTTCTTACCAGTGATTTCTTTTCCTCTTTTACTCCCCAACGCCTCCGCCCCGACCTTATCCGAGTGACCTTTCCGCCCCCTATCCGAGCCCCGATCCTTATCCTTCGACTCCTTATACTCCTTATACTGACTACTCTCTTTCCGGCCCGATTCCTTCTCATACTTCCTCTTCTCATCACCATCATGCCTCCTACCACTTCTACCACTCTTCGATTCATCGACAACTCTCACCGACTCCTTATTATTCTCTTTATCATCAGTACTCCCACCATTCCACCTATCACTGCCACCATTACTACTCCTATCCTTCATTTTCACATCCTCATCGGAACTGTGTTTACTCTGCTTATGCGATTTGCTTCTCGAACTCCTCGGCATAATAATAATACTAATAACTCAATGCACAATTTCAAAACCCTAACTTCTTCTTCCTGTAGGGATTACTGTATTCTCGTATTCGCCGGTTGAAACTTGGAAACCCTAATAAACCGAATCCGAAGGGTTGAATTGGATCCGAATTGAATTGAATCCGATCGGAAAATAATAATAATAATAATAATAATAATAATAATAATAATAATCGACGGCGAGATGTAGAGGAAGAAGAATGCGATTGGAATCTGGAGTTTAGTTTTTAGAGAGAGAAAGGTGGCGAATTGTTATATTGGGGTAAAATTGGTAATTGGTAATTGGTAGGGATGTGACGAAAATGCCCTTTTGTTTGTAATTGTAAATATTCATGATTATAGTAATCATTTCTCGGTGTTTACTAAGATTAATGGAAAACTTTTTGGTGGCGTTTTGTTTTGGTGGCATAATGCCTGTGAATAACGTCCTCAGGCATCATAGGTAGCATTTTATAAGACAACGTTATGTATACAAAGTTGGCGTGGCATACATTTTGATGATTTTGCTTTTTTTGTTTTTTTCTTTTTTAACTTGATAAGGCCAAACTTGTTTAGATTTAATTAAAAAAAATTAGAAATCTAAAATAAAAAAGTTAATTGAGTAATCATTGTAGGCGCATTTTGACCATACTCATTTTCACAAAAAAAAACTTGAAAAGCTAATTGGGCGTCACGTGACGTGAAATGCGCATCGAAATGGTTTTTTGACTGCACATAGTGTAAGATGGTCATTGCTTGGAGAGTTTGAAGCATGACAAAACACTTCATTGTGCAAGTACATATACATAATAGACTCATGATATGCTTAAAGGATGCTTTTTTTTTCTTTGCATGAGATCGAAGAGTTTGTATCAAGGTTGTCTGATTGTTGGTTCAAATCTTGGTAAAGAATAAAAGTATAGAATGTGTGTTTATCGTTTAACATACGATGAATCATTTTATCTTGATTTGGATTTGGATTGTTGACATGGTTTGATAATTGTTCGTCTATATATTTCAGAATATATGTAATACCAAGGCTTTTTTGATTCAATCCTCATAAAGGATTGTGAGTGACTAGTAGTTGTTATTGGAAGTTTAATTCTGGAACAAAGTTAGAAGAAAGTTTGAGGGACTGAATAATTGCAAGTTTAATTGAGTTTTGAGTTTTAAATGGTTAAGTTTTTTGTTTGGAGTTATCAATTTTGGATTACTTTGCAAGGTTGTTTTTATTATTTTTAAATTGTCTAGAAAGTAGCAATTAGTTTGTCTAGGTTAAATACGGTTGTTTGATCGATGATTCAGTGTGTGTTTTCTTTTTGCAAGTCTAATAAAGTGTCGAACGTCTTGTTCATATTTCCTGATGTATCGTGTTTATTAATCGCATATGGTCCAATAGTTGTAACGTCCTAAGAAAATCCAACATTCAGATCCTGATAAATAATAAAAGTATAGAACGCGAGTTTATCATTTAACAGAGGATAAATTGTTTTATCTTGATTTGACTCATTGAGATGGTATGATAATTGTTCGTCTATCTATTTCACAATATATGCATTATCAAGGGTTTTTTTTAATTCAATTCTCATGAAGGATTGTGAGTGACTAAGGCGGGTAGTTGTTATTGAAAGTTTATTCCTGAAACAAAGTTAGAAGAAAGTTGGGGGACTAAATTGCAAGTTTGGTAGAGTTTGAGTTTAAGTTGGTTAAGTTTTTGTTTAGAGTTGTCTATTTTGGATTACTTTGCAAGGTTGTTTTTATTATTTAAAGTGTCGAAGTAACAATTAGTATTCTAGTATGTTTAGGTTTTTGTCTAGGTTAAATAGGTTGTTTTGTCGATTATTCTCTGTGTGTGTTTTCTTTTTGTAAGTCTAATTAAAGTGTTGAACGTTATGTTTATATTTTTCTGATGTATTGTGTTTATTAGTCACAACTGGGCCAACAATTGTAATGTTTTATGAAAATGCCAACAGTTATAATGTCTTATGAAAATTCAACATGAATTGTAATGTTGTTCATAACTACATAAGAATATGTATATTGACTAATCCTCTATCTAAAGGCGCATGTTTTTATAGGACTATGAGTTTTGGTTGTGACTTGCAATCAAAGAAGACAATATCACCCTTTCGTCAAGGTGTTACGTAAGTTGTTTTGAAAAATTTATGATAATTAGCAATATATATCTATAGTAAAAAGGTGACGACTTGGACACGTGTACCTATAATTTGAATTCAACATGTATTGACAGTTTGGGTCAAAAAGTTTATTTAAAAATGCTAACAAACAAATTAATACAAAACAAAGTTTAGTAAATTTATTTTGGCGAATTGGATTTTAATAATCCCAACTTAATGCAATTGGACAATAATAATCTAACTTAAAAAATAGCTGTCAATGGTCTCAATTTTCACACAATTTGTTTTCATTGAATCTCTGTTAAAAAAAACTTTATGACGTTAAGTTTTTTCCAAATTTCAAACTAATGTTTTAGAGCGTTTGATCGGAATGAGAATACGAATCGATTGATGTAAATCAAACAGCTTGATTTTTGTTAATTAAAAGTTTACACATCGGAATTGAAGCATCCTTTAGTCGTTTGGACCACCGTTTTGAGGTAAGTTTTATATCAATCGACTCGTATCCTCATTCCGAACGAAAGCCCTAAAACATTAATTTGAAATTTGGAAAAAAGTTACAGTTAAGTTTTTAATGGGAGTCCAATGAAAACAAATAGTATGAAAGTTGAGATCTGTGACAGCTATTTTCGAAGTTAAAATTATTATCGGCAAACTAAATTAAGTTGGGATTATTAAAATCCAATTTGAGATTTATTTTTGAAACAATTCATAGAAGACGACTTTATAAGCAGCAAATAAGCCCAAAGGCCCAACATCCGATAAGTTGATAACTTCCTTCTAGATGATCTGATGAAACTAAGAAGCCCAACCAAAAACAAGCATAGGCCCACTAGTAAACTGAACCACTACCTACCTAAAAGGCTAAAAGATAAGTAGCAGTATTCCCTTCGGTTCACTGACCTAATTCCATAAATAGGGTTTAGGTCCTACGATGTGTAGGCGGCGGTGATTGATTATCTGGAAAGTAAATACTTTATCAAACATACTTTATCAAATCGACCAAATGGTCGTCTATAAATTTAAACGTTTAGACAAAGAAGTATGTTGATAAATTACTTACTTAGTTGGTTCTTTTTTTCTGGAACGGTTTGTTATTCTGCCTAAAAAAAAGGTAATGCTCGCTACAAAGTTATTGAAGCTCCATCAAGCCTCCGGTTCAGTCTGGATTGGTTTTGGGCTAAAATCAACCAAAATACGGTTAGGGTTTGGCTACGAGCCTTTTGGTTTTTGTTTTTTGGATTTTGCCATTTTGGATTTGACAATTTCAAGCTAGAAAAAGAAGTTGGCCAAAAAACAATGCATTTAAGTATTAATATTTTGTTAATTATTTACTAATTGATTATTATGTATTTGTAAAAAATATGTGAGTTACATATTTACTAGTAGGAGGCTTAATGGAGACCTAAGTTTGACTCCACTCGTGGTACTTTAGGTGGATATTGGCAATGAAAGATTTGAGCTGGTTTTTGCGAGGTTTTCAGTTCGAATCCCGAGCCCACCCATGTTTTAGTCCTGTCGTGTGTTACGCAAGAGAGTTTTGCTTTTGTAGTGACACAATGATTATCAAGTGGTAGCCCGCGTTATGGTTTTTAGGAGTACGCCCGAGCCAAATTTTGAAGCTAGCGTGAGCTTGATTAAGACAGCATAGTCTCTGGCTAGACTGGGGCAACGAGGCTCTCCAAATGCGTGATGGCGTAACACACAAGAAAGTCGATGTTCTAAAAAGAACATATTTATTAATTTTTTTATAAATTACTTAAAATAAAAAAAAAGTTAAAATGAAAGAATCCAGAAATTTAGTCAGGTCCGGTTCGGTTTTTTGGTTTTTATTACTTGCAAAACTAGAACCGAAACTAAGTACGGTTTTACAAAAACATAAAATTAAACCATCTGGATTTTGTTTCGGTTTGGATATTTTGGTTATATCAGTTTTTTATCAACGTTTTCGGTTTCTTGAACACTTCTAGCAGACATTAACATGACTTATGGCTATCCACATCTATTATTCTCTCATCATCCGTACAAAACGTCCAAAATTTAAAATGCCCAAAATTTTAAAAAATAGTAAGAAATCAATCAAGTAAAATTACACATGTAACATGTGGTTTTTGTAGTAGATAGTTTTTTTTTCTTTATCAAAGGGTGTGTAGCCCAACAATACTTAAGTTTGTACAAATTAACACATGTATAGAATTGAAGGGTATACAAATTAACACATGTATAGAATTGAAGGGTATATGACTTTGTAAATGACAAAACTATATCTTTAAGAATATAAGACACTAAAATAAATTAAACTAAAAGCCACATAAAAGAATAGATAACAATCACAACTTGTGGCCACCATCCATCCAACAGATTTCACTCTTCTTCCTCTTTCAAGTCCTAAACAGCTTTCACTTTCTCTTCCTCAACCCTCATCAATGGCCAACTCCTTCAACCTCCCAACTCACCACCACCTTCACAAATCCCACTTTCTTGGCCACACCAAACCACCCACAAAACAACCTTCACTCCATGTCACAACCCCACATGCAAAATTCAATCTTTATGAAATCTTGGGTGGTAGAGGCCTATGCAATGGAGAACAAGGCCTTCAACAAGAACTCAAGAAACCACCACCACCACCATCACAATCACCACCACCACCACCATCCAATGATCAAGAATCTCCATCCACATTTACTATACCCGAAGATGGATTCGAAAAAGAGTTACTAGGATTAACCGGTGGGTTCCCGGGTGGCGAAAAAGGCCTCAAAGACTTCATACAAAAGAACCCACCACCTAAAAAGCCCCCACCAGCCTCAACATCAACCACAGCCGAGTTCGGGCTAACACGCAAGCCGAAAGCGCCCGAACTGCCCTTGTTGATGCCCGGGATGATTGCGATTGTGAAGAACCCGAATAGTCCTTATTATAAGTATTGTGGGATTGTGCAAAGGATTACTGATGGCAAGGCTGGAGTGTTGTTTGAAGGTGGGAATTGGGATAGGTTGATTACTTTTAAGTTGAATGAGCTTGAACGGCGCGAGAAGGGGCCGCCGATGGTTAGCCCGCGATCGGTCGCGCTCGAAGAGATGATGGAGAAGAGTTCTTGAGTTTGTGTAGGGTTGGAGTATGGGACTTTGTATGTACAAATTATGTTTTGTGTGTAAGTGTGTTTGTGTCATGTATAGAGTTGTGTAAACTATATATGTGATGACCTTAATAAGATGAAAGCATGCTAGGGTAGTAGGAGCTAACAATATTACTATATCAGGGCGTATAGATTTACCTAAAGCTTAATCAATTGTTGCTTATTATATGCTAATACGCGTTCAGGGCGGCCCAACGTTTTTGAATGCCTTAAGTGAAAAAATTATTTGAGGCACTTTTAAAGGTCTAAAACAGTGGTTTGTAAGGTTATTACACAAATTAATTGATGTTATAATGTAGTAACAAATAGCTACTGTTCTAAACTTCTAATACTATAACAAATAATAGATGTAATCATCTGTTATAAATTCTAATACAAATTAATGTTCAATACAGTAGCAAAAACAAATTAATGTTCTAAACTTCTAATACAAGTAGCATATAGGAAAAAATAAATTTTCATTCATACACTATGATGTTATTCAATATCTATGCTAAATAATTTAATATATTAAAATTAAAAAAAAAAAAAAAATTTAGGCCCTCTGTTGTTTGGGGGCCTCAAGCCCTTGCTTGACTTCTTAAAGAACTTGGGCCGGCACTCTACGCATTTGTGGCAAAATTGTGCAAGTCAGGACAGGTTGGGTTGTAATAAAACAGCTAAATTTATAACTGGATAAAAGAAAGTTTGACATGTAATTAGGGGTGTTCACGGTCTGGTTTTGACGGTTTTTAGGTCAAACCGTAAATCGAACCGTTAGTAACGGTTTTTAATAACCAAAAACCAAAACCAAACAGTTGAAAATTAAAACCGAACCGTTACGAACGGTTTGGTCCGGTTTGGTTAAACGGTTTCAGAATGTATACAAAAGTCAATTACTAATAACTCTACAACTACATCTCTAGCATTTTACACTAGCAATAAATAATTGTAGGATGAGATTCTATTGCAGTTAACATATGAAACAAAAATTAAAGGACACTTCACTTATTAGAGAAACTTTAAACATGGACACAATAATTGATATTGATGGTCAAATATCAGTTAGCTGAGAAGAGAGCAGCTCGTAATTTGTAAACATTCATGAATTTTTATATTATTTTTTATAATTAACAGGTTATTAATTATAAACGGAGAGTAAAAATAAATATGGCTGCTTAATCCTTTTTTTGTTTCATTTTAGTAGATATATGTAACGAAGTGCAGCTAGTATCCGCTATCTTAAAAAGCTAAAAGTATATCTTAACCAACCGTTCGGTTCGGTTTTATACGGCCGGTTTTCGGTATAAACCGCAAACCAAACCACTCACTACGGGTTGAAAATTTTGAAACCGACCGATCGAAAACTAAAAGAAAAAACCAACCATGAAACCAAACCGATGACCGGTTCGGACGGTTTCACGGTTTCAAACCGAACCGTGAACACCCCCACATGTAATTATGTAAAACGTATTCGGATAGCAATATTGAAATGATTGAGTTATTTATTTTCGATCACATATTGAAAATTTGAAAGTGTGTTTTACTTGAAACAAATTAACATGTATAAACTTAGAGCAAGTGTTATTTGTTACGCTTAGGATTACACCTGATACAATTGGCAACAACATATGCCGGACACGTCTGGCGACAACATCGGGTCATGTGGTGACTCTACAACTTGTATCATGTTGTTTGATTAGACATGTTTAAGTTGAGATGCTAACTCGAGAAAGACTAGAAGTGATATACTGAATAAGCTATGATTTTCTGGAATGTATAGGAAGAATTAAAATAAAAGCTTTTAGCAAAAATTTTGTCATTTTAAAAGATATTAATATTATGCTACCTAAGACCAAAACGACTGATGAAATTCTCCACAAGTATACTCTTACTCTATTCATGGTGAAAAAGAATTGAAGAAAATTGCAAAAAACATCTCCAAGACTCCAAATAACCAAAAGTTGAAATTGGGCCCAAAATTTTGAAATTTGGGCCAAAGATTGGGCCTACTGTGGGCGGACGAGAGATCCATTATCTCACTCGAGGAGAAAATTTTATATAAGGTGTATTTGCTTTCTATTTTTTATGATTTAGGTAGAGGTGTACACAAAAATTGGTTTGAGACCGGTTCATGTCAAACCGACCTGAACCGGTTTGATAAGGAAACCGGTTTCACCCAAACCGGTTCATGAATCGGCCCAAACCATCGGTTTTGGTACCGGTTCCTCTTTTGAACAACCAAACTGGTTTTAAAACCGAACCAGTTTGAGGAAAACTGGTCTAAACCGGATCGAACTGACTTGGACCAGGCTGGCCTATCTTGCTTCAAAACCGGTTTATAAACCGAACTGGTTTGGGTTAAACCGGTTTTGACCAGCCTTTGACCAAACCGGTTTAGTTTGGGACAAAGACCGGTTTTGTACACATCTATTTGAAGGTGAGAACATGCTGTGGGTTCCATAACCCATCCTTCATACATGTATGATGTATGTGGTGTTGTGTCAATCATATATTGGATTAGTTGGTTGATGGGTTCAATTGCTCAATTTGAACATAAACGGACCATATCTACATTTTGTGTATAACACCAATCATTTAAAGATCATGTAACCCGAACATGATCCATTTAAATTGTTTATCTAAGTATGCACAGAACAAGTTTATAGGTTGATGAGCAGTAATCAGGTTGTAAATATGTTAATCGAGTTGATGGGTTTGTAATTAATCTGTAGAAGTTTTAGAGAATAATGTTCCTCTTCAAACTGAAAAGGTAACTTAATATAGAAAAAAAAATACAAATAAATAAAAATAAAGATAAAAACTTAACTTGAGCCATCAAAAATCCAAAAACATCACACAAAAAATGAAGAGAGACTAATCCTTTAACAAAAACAGCCCAAGAAACAAGCCGCAATTACAAATCTGGGCATGACCAATGGAAAACCATAAAGCAAACAAGATGATTAAACAAGGGTAAAACAGTAATTTCAAATTCATCATGATGATCTATCCATATGATGATGAATCTCAGGGCTCTCCATAATACTCTCCAAACCAGGTTTCCACTTTGCAACACTTCCTCCTGTTAATCTACTTCTTTCAATCTCATGCAACACTTGTTCTAGTGTCCTCCCTTTATCTTTCTTCAACTGCACCAGCAGCCACTGTAACTCATCTTTTGTTAATACCAGTTTTACCCTCAAAGTACCAGCTTCTTGTTTCTCTTGCTGATCTTGTTGTTGTAAGGTTTCTTCTTGTGTTGGTGTTCTTTGAATGCATGTTTCCATGTAGTTTCCCATTTATTTTGTAACAAATGGAAAACAAGTGAAACACTTATTCTCTTTGGTGGCTTTAAGGAACACTAAACTTATGATTTTGTTTATGAAAAGAGAGATCTGGTGAATGATTTAGGGAGTTGTTAGAACCTTTCAACTAATGCATGTGAGGGGTGGGGATAAGGAGCATATGGGTATTTATAGGTGAGAATAATCAATATTAATAATCATGAATTCATGCACTTTCTCTATAAAGTAAAATCCAAAAAGTTATTTCTAGAAAAATGTAATGACATTTTAATCTTAACATGAGAATATAGAAAATAATACTAATTTAAAAAAAAATGAGAACGTAAGAAACAATACCAACTACAATATAAATCTACATAAATAATTATTTATAATAACAAAGAAAAAAACCTAAAAATTACGACAAAAGAATCAAAATCAAGAATAAAATAATAACAGCATATACCAGCAAATACTTATAACAACAAAAGAAAAAATCTAATAATAACAACAAAATATAAATCAGTAAATACTTCTAACGTCTCATAATCGAAAATTAGCAAATGCGAACAAACAATAACAGCAAACACCTATAAAAATAAACCTAATAATAACAGCAAATTGGTTCTCATTGTTCTCATCATGTTTCAATATTTATATATAATAATTATATTATCATAATTAAATAGCTAATATTGTTTAAAATGACAAGGACTAGACTTTGGTAGAAAAATTAACATTATATAGTTGAGTTAATATTATAAAAGTTACTTAAGTTGTTTAATACTTTGCTTCAAAGTTTTTGAAACAATAATTCTCTTATTAACAGATCAATTCTTATTTAAGTGACAAGATTCAAATCTTTATTTTTATTGAACGACGAACACGGACTAAATCTCAGGAAAACTCTCGCGATGGTTCGATGTCATGAGGCCTAATCTACCCAATGGTGTTTCAACCCGGCTTAAACTCAGGAATATGACACATGAGTCATGAGCGAGATTCCAACCCGATACGTCAAATAGAAAAAACTCCTTTGGTGAACTTAAGGTAAAACTTCATATAACCCCACCAAAGTGGTGATGGTGTGACAAAATTTAATTAAGTGTCATAAGTGTTCAAAAATATTTAGGTGTATAATTTATTTTAGTTATATAAGATGGTACGCATGTATATTTGTATATAAAGTGGTTAGAAATAATTCTGTATATTACAACATTTTTAACAAATAATTTGTGTAAAGTTAAATTAAGGAATAATAATATATTGGTCATAATATAAATAATTCAGATTCAGACATCCATAATGGAGTATTCATCGACTCTACTAACATTTATTTATTTGATGTTACTTACAGGCATCTTCTCTGAATTTTATTCTGTCTCCATTATGTCACTATTTTCGAATTAATTTCGACTTATACACCATGCGTACAAACCGTGTCATGTGCATCAACAATTGTACTCTATGAAATCCAAGTTATCCAAATACCATTCTTAAGTAACATACAATTGCAACTACTACTTATTATATGATTAAGGTACCTGCATAATAAGGACATGAAATATATGTCATACATTCAGTACTTAAAAAATGATATATAATAACGTTTTATTTGTGTAATACCTACTCGTACGTTTTTTGTGGGTTCACATATGATGCTTTTGTCTCGATGTCGGTTGTTTTTCCATTTATTATTTAATGGTTGTCTATAATCTATACCATAGATTCCACCTGCTTAAAGTATTTATAATGTGTACAACTTAGGCATAACATGTATTTTATGGGTGCTATGGATAATGAATAAAATGCAAACAAGAAAACAGAATGTTTCTAAAGACTTGAACAAAAAACCATGACATACCGATATCAATGTATCATATGAAACATCATCTTTATAAAGGTGCTTCTATCTACTTATACGAACTTGTTTCTTATAATTACATCATTTAGCATATACCAAAACATGTAAAGCAAATAATACAAAATATGACTCATTAGCCGATAATAGTTCATAGTGACGATTTAACTACTAACACTCCGTGATTTCACTTTCGTTATTAATGACAATTCCAGTCGCATAATCAGATATAAATTAATTATACACATGATATTATATCTATGAGTGTGAATGTCTTGCTAATGAAAGTTAAAATTATAGTGTCACTAAAATTATAAGTTCATTTACCTGATTATAATATAGATTATTAAAATCCAATATGCTAACATACAAATATATAAATATGATGACTCGATGTTGTCATCCACACACTTAAATTGTTAATGATTTGACTATATCTATAATAATTACACTTAAAATTATTATCCACCGCTAAAAAATTATAATAATAAACTAAATGAAATAACTAATCCCAAATTAATTTTTTCATCATGATTTATTGGATTATACTAAGTTTCATATATGTTGACCGCTTCTTTGAGAGGCTAGTTGGTTTGTTACTTTTGAATTATTGTTTTGTATTAAGTGATGGGGACTGGAGAAATTATTTAAATGTTTGACTAGTTGAAGTGTTTAATACGTACCCTTATCACTCTCAAGTCAAGTGGACTCTATGTAGAAAGTATTTAACAAGTTGTCTAGTATAATGCAACGCTTTTAACTTTAAAAATATTTATTTATTTATTTATTTGAATGTAGAGGATCTCACTTACAAACCTTATATTCGGGGATATGTTCAAGACTAATTAACCACTATACCAAACTTTATAAAGATTTCTAATCTTTAATTTATTATAATTATTCGTTTTACTTTTAGAAAATAAAGAAAAAGAAATATTTTAAGCTAGGGATATAATTAAAAGAAAATAATGAAAATAACCATTTTTTGGGTTTAATAAACCCATATATGTAGACAATGCAAACGGCAATTTCATCCAAATAGGCATAATTTACGCAAACATTTTATTGCATTCTTGCATATCAACCTTTTGGTCTACGTGAATAAAATAATATTAAAATACATTTTACAGGCTATTCTAAGTTTCTAACCTTATTATCTAACAATCATAGATTCATAGAATATTGCTTGAAAGTATTACATGTTTTTACTAAAAGAAAGACGTGTTGGTGATAAAGAAGTGACACAGACTTGGTTTTTCGTAAAACAAATTATATTAAAGAGAACATGTATGTCTTTTTAGGAATGTCCGTCATAGAACTCAGTATTATTTTTTTAGTTTGACTTCTCGAATTACATCAACTAAATAGTTAAAACGAATGTATATCATAAATAGCGCACCAATGCATATCATAAAAGTAAGGAGTTCCGTTCTAGTATTCTTTGATAAATACATGTAGGTATAATACACCTTTTTTCTTTCTTTTAATTTTTATTTTCAAATTCACTTTTTAAACAAAGAAATGATGATGATGCGTGTCAAGATCAATAGACGAGACGTGTAGAAACAAAATTCTAAAAAACGCAGTGTCACTAGCGTCGAAAGAAAAGTCATATCTCATTTAGAAATAATATTTGTTCGGGCTTTAAGTTGCTTTTTAAGAAAATGAAGCATAATGTGAAGGAAAAATGACATAATGTTAAAAGACTGATAAGAGACTTTTGGTTTTGTGAAAGAATATACATGAGAAGTGAGTGTGTTTTCGATGCAGTTTGTAAACTTTGAATAGCTTGCCTACGTAACAACCTTTTTAATACCCACTATTACGGATGCTTCCAATGAAATCTGACCTGATCCATGACGATGTTTCCACGGATTTTGAGATGAACGAACCACGTCTTGATCTTCTTCTTCTGCTGCTTGAGATCTGCAATGGTTTTTCGGGGGTGTGGAGGTGATTGCTAAGAAGTCCTGAGGATCTCTTGTTTACAGACACAAAAAAGTGGTGGTGGCTCTTATTGAGCATGACCCCTGAATAAGGAGGTGGAGACCTCCTTATATAGAGAGCCTCATGGCCACCATCATGGTACCCTAATGGGCCTAGCCCAGTTAGGGTTACCTCCACAAAACCCCCTCAGCCCAATAACATTGTATTAGTCCATGTAATAAAATAAGCCAAACATAATAGATTTAGGGTCGTAAAACCGGGTTTTAGTACCATACCCCTACAAGCCCCCCAAGTCCAGCGTTGCTCCTGGGCGCGCAAGCGTCTAGGTGGAGCGCTGGACTTTATAAGGTGTCATGAGGCGGTTTTTTCCCTTTTCTTTGTCCTTGTCTTTATTGTCTTTGAGTTTTGGGAGATTTTCTTCATGATGGTGACGTGTTGAGGTCTTGCGCATAGGCTCTGGCTTGCGCGAGTTGCGGCTTACGAGCTATAATAATAATGAAGCTTGCGCGAGTTGCGGCTTACGAGCTATAATAATAATGAAGCTTGCGCGTGAGGCGACTTACGAGCTATAATAATAATGAAGCTTGCGCGTGAGGCGACTTACGAGCTATAAGAATAATAAAGCTTGCGCGCGAGGCGTCTTACGAGCTACAAGAATAATAAAGCTTGCGCGCGAGGCGTCTTACGAGCTATGAGAATAATAACAGCTTGCGCGGGGGGCGTCTTATGAGCTGTATGAATAATAAAGCTTGCGCGCGTGGCGTCTTATGAGCTGTATGAATAATAAAGCTTGCGCGCGTGGCGTCTTACGAGCTATGAGAATAATAACAGCTTGCGCGTGAGGCGTCTTACGAGCTACAAGAATAATAAAGCTTGCGCGCGAGGCGTCTTACGAGCTATGAGAATAATAACAGCTTGCGCGCGGGGCGTCTTATGAGCTGTATGAATAATAAAGCTTGCGCGCGTGACGTCTTATGAGCTGTATGAATAATAAAGCTTGCGCGCGTGGCGTCTTACGAGCTATGAGAATAATAACAGCTTGCGCGCGAGGCGTCTTACGAGCTATGAGAATAATAACAGCTTGCGCGCGGGGCGTCTTAGGAGCTGTATGAATAATAAAGCTTGCGCGCGTGGCGTCTTACGAGCTGTATGAATAATAAAGCTTGCGCGCGAGGCGTCTTACGAGCTACAAGAATAATAAAGCTTGCGCGCGAGGCGTCTTACGAGCTATGAGAATAATAACAGCTTGCGCGCGGGGCGTCTTATGAGCTGTATGAATAATAAAGCTTGCGCGCGTGGCGTCTTACGAGCTATGAGAATAATAACAGCTTGCGCGTGAGGCATCTTACGAGCTACAAGAATAATAAAGCTTGCGCGCGAGGCGTCTTACGAGCTATGAGAATAATAACAGCTTGCGCGCGGGGCGTCTTATGAGCTGTATGAATAATAAAGCTTGCGCGCGTGGCGTCTTACGAGCTATAAGAATAATAGCAGCTTGCGCGCGAGGCGTCTTATGAGCTGTATGAATAATAAAGCTTGCGCGCGTGGCGTCTTACGAGCTATGAGAATAATAACAGCTTGCGCGCGAGGCGTCTTATGAGCTGTATGAATAATAAAAGCTTGCGCGCGAGGCGTCTTACGAGCTGTAATAATAGTGGAGCTTGCGCGTGAGGCGGCTTACGAGCTACTTTATGTCCCGCGCCACGCGCAGATGTTGCATGCGCGTGCGCGTAGACTTTGGTTTTGTGTTATGCGCCACGCGCAGATGTTGCATGCGCGTGCGTGTAGGCTTTATGTCCCGCGCCGCGCGAAGATGTTGCATGCGCGTGCGCGTAGACTGTGATATGTGTGAGCATGTGATGCGTAAGCATGAGTAATATGCGTGAGCATATGTGGTGCATGAGCATGTGGTATGAGGATTCCCAACCTTTATGTTTGGCGCGTAGCCATATGGGATGTTATGAGGATTCCCAACCTTTAAGTTTGGCGCGTAGCCATATGGGATATTATGAGGATTCCCAACCTTGAAGTTTGGCGCGTAGCCATATGGGATATTATGAGGATTCCCAACCTTTAAGTTTGGCCCGTAGCCATATGGGATATTATGAGGACTCCCAACCTTGAAGTTTGGCGCGTAGCCATATGGGATATTATGAGGACTCCCAACCTTGAAGTTTGGCGCGTAGCCATATGGGATATTATGAGGACTCCCAACCTTGAAGTTTGGCGCGTAACCATATGGGATATTATGAGGATTCCCAACCTCTAAGTTTGGCGCGTAGCCATATGGGATATTATGAGGATTCCCAACCTTGAAGTTTGGCGCGAGGCCTGATGCGCGCATGCACGGCGACGGAGCGGTGACTCGCGAGTGCGCGTGCATGGCGGAGGTCTCTTGCGCAAAATCCACATGGTGGTTTCCGCGGCGGCACATGCACGGCTGCGGAATGAGAATCCGCGGGCGCGCGTACGTGGCGGCGGAAGTCTGGTAATTTTTTGGATCTGCAATTTAAAAGTTAGACCTGCAATTTTAGACCTAAAATCCAGGTCTGTAATCTAGATCTAGATCTGTAAATCAGATCTGGATAGATCTGAAGCTCTGAGCAGATTTAAAACCATCACAGATCCGGAGACTTGATCATTCGAATCCGGCAGTTTCTTTTCGCACAGATCTGGAAGCCTCTTTTAGATCTATGGATCTTTTTGAGCTTTAATAGAACAAGCCCTGAAGCCTTTTTCTGTAAACTTCCAGATCTGGGTTTTTCCTGGGAGAGATCTGACAGCCGAGATGAAGATCGAAGGGTAGTTCGTTGCCGTCCCACGGATGGCGCCAAAGTCGAAACACGAAATGAAATCTGACCTGATCCATGACGATGTTTCCACGGATTTTGAGATGAACGAACCACGTCTTGATCTTCTTCTTCTGCTGCTTGAGACCTGCAATGGTTTTTCGAGAGTGTGGAGGTGACTGCTAAGAAGTCCTGAGGATCTCTTGTTTACAGACACAAAAAAGTGGTGGTGGCTCTTATTGAGCATGACCCCTGAATAAGGAGGTGGAGACCTCCTTATATAGAGAGCCTCATGGCCACCATCATGGTACCCTAATGGGCCTAGCCCAGTTAGGGTTACCTCCACAAAACCCCCTCAGCCCAATAACATTGTATTAGTCCATGTAATAAAATAAGCCAAACATAATAGATTTAGGGTCGTAAAACCGGGTTTTAGTACCATACCCCTACAGTATATTAAAATAACTTTCATGGCATCTAAAAGTAAAACATGACTTAGTCCGGTATTTGCTATTGTAAAATCGAAGACATGATCAAAGAAGAGAATATTAAAAACTTGATCATTGGACTTGTAGTGGCTTTATTCTGCACTAACAATTTTATTTTTTAAATTCTCTAAATAGTAGTATCTGTCGTGTCAAGTGTCAACTTACTTCAAGTTGAAATGAGACAACACATACACATCCTTTGCGTTTGTTAACTAATTAAATCAGTAACTTTCATATCATATGTTGACAATTAAGATTACAGTTATGTGATTATACGATTAATAGATTAATAAAATGTAAATGCGTAACGACTTTCAATAAAACTCAACTAAACTAGCGGCCTAAAACAAAACAACGCAAAAAGAAATATCACGCCATTCCTTCCAAGTAAGGAATTTAAAAGGATTTATTTTTTATCCAAAGGAAACGACATTTGATAGCGTTAATAACCTTCGAAGCCGTTATGACTCCTCATTAAAAAATTAGTTAATTTCTTGACTTTCATACGCACTAGTAGGGCTGTCAATTCCTGACACGACCCGAAACTCGACACGAAAAAATATAGGTTTTGGGTCGGCTGACACGACCCGTTTTTTTAAATAGGTCAACCCAAATCCGACCCGTCTAAAAAGTGGGTCAATCCGAACCCGGCCCGTCAAAAAATGGGTTAACCTATTAACCCATTTAAAAATTTTATAGAAGTTAATATTTTGATTTTAGAGATAAGAAGTGTTAAATTTTAAAGTTAAATACTTTGATTTATAATTTTTCATATATCTATTATTTTTTATAAATTAAATTAATTACTTTTTAAATATTTTTGTCCACTCTTCACTTCCATTATTTATATTTTATTAGTATTAACCATCTATTCTCTTATTATCTTTATTCGTTTATTCTTATCTTAAGCAAAATATGTGAGCCTAAGTTTGTTAATTGGAAATGAGAGATAAATTGACAAAAACAATTAGATCTATCACAAAATTGTTAAAATGCTTTATATGAATAAGAGTAAGGTGGTGTTTGTTTTTGCTTAAAACATTTGCAAGAGGCTTATGTCTGCGGGCGTGCAGACATAAGCTTCTGAAGATTGTTTGTTTTTTTTTAAATAAGATCTGCAAACTGCTTTTATGGGCTTAAAAAAGAAGCTATTGTTTAACTTCTTCACACATCTTCACACTTCTTAACATCCTACCAACACACAATGTCCAACACCACCACCACCCATCGTGTGCCGCCACCACCACCATCACCCACCACCACCCATCGTGCGCCGCCACCACCACCATCACCCACCACCACCCACCGTCCACCACCACCACCCACCGTCCGCCACCACCACCGTCCATCACCGCCACCACCCCGCCACCACCGCCACCACCCGCCACCACCGTCCATCACCGCCACCACCCGCCACCACCACCACCACCGTCCATCACCGCCACCACCCGCCACCACCACCGTCCATCACCAGCCACCACCACCGTCCATCACCGCCACCACCCGCCACCACCACCGTCCATCACCCGCCACCACCACCGTCCATCACCGCCACCACCCGCCACCACCACCGTCCATCACCGCCACCACCCGCCACCACCACCGTCCATCACCCGCCACCACCACCGTCCATCACCGCCACCACCCACCACCACCACCATCGTCCATCACCGCCACCACCCACCACCACCACCATCGTCCATCACCACCACCACCCACCCACCCGTCGGCCACAACCATCGTCCACCACCACCACCCACCACCACCACCGTCCATCACCACCACCACCCACCACCACGACCATCCGTCACCACCATCACCCACCTGTCGGCCACAACCATCGTCCACTACCACCACCCACCACCACGACCATCCGTCACCACCACCACCCACCTGTCGGCCACAACCATCGTCCACTACCACCACCCACCATCCGCCACCACCTACCATCCGCACCCTCAGCTAGGACTATGGAGAGTGGTTAGCCATATTAAAACATTTTTATAGAAACTTGTTTCCTTATAAAGAGCTTCCATTTCTTTGTTTGTTTCCATATGGGATGAAATTATCTTTTCCTTATTTATACTCATGTGGAATGCTTCCACTTTCTTCCATCTTTCCATGTGGGATGGAATTTTCTTATTTCCTTAGCATAAGAATACTTATTGTTTCTCATTTCATTTTTCCATGACATATCTTGAGGATATTTTTAATCCTTCAACTTTTCAAAGTTGACAACTTTAGTCCAAAACATATATGGGTTTTTCCTAGATGTTACAGACTGGGATCGTAAAATAGACACTTAAAAGAAAACCCTAATAAGACCCCTGACCCTTCTCAAGAGAAACCTATGGATTTCTAACAAGTTTTAACGCACACCAGTATTAAAAATCAAGTTCGCTTACGTTCACCCAATTGTTTATAATTTAGTTCCTTTATACGAAATCCTACCTTACAGCGCGGAAATCAAAGGCAGTTTAATATATCAAATTGATTCGATAGACAAAGTTAATCAATCAAATCTAAACGGACTCCTTACGAAGAACTAAATCTAGCAATCCTGATCAATAAAGACCTAGCACCTTACAGCTATTTAGGTTAGCAACACACTTAGATTTATTTAATTAATAATTATTATTCCTATGACCTTAGTGCACATCAATCATAAAATAATCAAAAACACAAAGTAATTGACCTAATAGCAACCTATCATAATGACAAACAATATTCCAGGCAACTATGGAATAATAACAATTAATCAAATAATCCTAAGCATCTATATGCAACAATTTAATATAAGTAAACCTTTTACTAAACCATAAAAACCATAACGCGAATAAATCCCAAATCAAAACACAATGTCAAAGTAGGTTCATCATAAGCCTAGGCAGTTTATAAAGTTTAGCCTAGCATCTTAAAATCAAACAAAACAATAATAAACGAAATCATGGCAACAATAAATAAGAATGGAAGAATAAAGGCGATAAAACCCGGAGTCTTTGTCCTTGAATATTAAACACTTCACCGGCTGATTCCTCGACTCCAAAGCTGCCGGAAACTGACCTCGGATGCCTCGGAACTCACCAAATTCGTCTGGAACTTCAGGGTATGTTTAAAGGTGAGTTTAGGGGTCTGGTCCATCTTGCTGGTCCGGTTCATTGCTGGTTC
>NW_027499373.1:35000-103200 GCF_021521415.1 Bidens hawaiensis
AGATTTATATTATACTAATAGTAATTAAAGTTTGCTTTACATTTTTCTTTTCATAAATTAGCTTATTTGTTTTGTAACACTTTCAGACACACCCTTGTAAACTAGCTTCCTACTCTGTCATCATGATTTCTTTTTTTTTTATATATGTATCGTTTACGCTTTCACGTGGCGGAGCGCGGATGAAATCATGAAATCTTACTAGTTAAAAGCTAAAAAATGTGTTAGTATTCATTATGAAAATTAAATAGACCAAGATTAATTTAAATACAAGTTTTATCAACGAGTACCACACTGACAGACTGCCACCCAAACATTATCTAATAGAGGGAATCTTTTAGTATCTTCTAAATGGATTTACATAAATCATCCCTAATCTATTAGTTAAGATACATTTTCCTCTTCCAAAATAAATGAACATCCATTTAAACTCTTGACCTTTTATTCTTTACCAATCGAGTCCACCTTTTTTTTTCCTTGCCAATTATCTGGTCACGCTGAGCATATCATTTTGCTTCAACGTCACTTGTGTTAAATATCCATTTTCTAAACATATTAACCCCTCCACTGTCCAACCCAACACCTACCGATAATACTCATTTACTCACGGTTCTTCCTTCTTTGGTCTTTTCATGTTCATAGGTATTGATATTTGAAAAATTGGAAATAAATAATCCTAAATTTTGTGTATTGGCTGATAATAATCCAAACTTTAAAAATCACTATCAGTGATCCTAACTTTCAACTATTTTTGTCTCAACGGTCCTCCGTTAAAAAACACTTAAAGCCGTTAACTTTTTTCCCGAGTTTCAAACCGGTGTTTTAGGGCTTTTGATCGGGAGAACGATACGATTCGAGGATGTAAAACTTATCTCGAAACTGTGATTCAAATGACTTGATTTTTGTTAATTGGAAATTCAAACACTCGAATTGAAACATTGTTTGCATGAATCACCGTTTTGAGATAACTTTTATATTGGTCGACTCGTATCATGCTTTCGATCAAAAGCCTTAAACATCGGTTTGAAACTCGAGAAAAAACTTAACGACGTTAAATGTTTTTTAACAGAGGTCCATTGGAACAAAAATAGTTGAAAGTTGGGACCACTAATTGTGATTTTTAAAGTTAGGATTATTATCGTCAAATACACAAAAGTTGGAATTATTTATTTTCAATTTTCCTTGATATTATTAGAACAAAGTATTGAAAAAACAACCATAAATAAACTGAAAATTAAGCTTTAAGTTAATATCAGTGTCCGAAAATCAAAATAGTAATGTTATGACTTTAGGATTAGCTAATAGCCAATGCAATTTTTAAAAGATTGGGATTTTACAATTCAAAATGGGGTAGCGACACAACTTATTATCTGCTTGCCTTCTGTTTTGATGTAATCATACTTTACTAGTTATTACTGATTTCCATTATTAAAAAAATGATATAAATACAAATTTTATCCTTTAAATATAGCTGATTTACGGATCAAATCCTTTAAAAAGTTTACTTTTAGGCGGTGTCATTTACGGAATATGTTTATTTGATTTTCGTCATTTTGATTAATGGTTATCTAAAAACCCAATTAAGTGGTATATATAATGTGTCAGGCATATGATGAGCATAATAGTAATTCCAGCTGCATAGTATAAATATATATTAAAAAACTAAAATTATATTTAAATAAAGGGTAAAATTAAAAAAACATAGAATATTTATTAATATTCTCTCTCTCCCACCGTCACCACACTATTACCGGTTGGCTAGACATCGACCTCTCTACCTCCACCACCACGTACCACTTTGGGTGTTATCTCCGGTCAAAATCCGAAATTTCGGTGATGTCTCCGACTATCAGAACATCCGACAAATGAAAAATATAAACTTTGGGTTAGGATTTCGTTGAAGAAGATGAACAGGGGTTGGGAGATAAGTCTTGAGTTTTTTTTATTAATCAATAATAGGGTAATTAAAATTTAAATGGAGTAAAATTACAATTATGCCAATCATGTGCTACTCAGTTAACGAAGGAACTAGATGGCCATTAACGAAAAGGACAAAAAAACGAGCTACTTTTCGTGTTAAAGGGCACCACCTGAAAGTAAACTTTTTAAACAACTTGATTCGTAAATCAGCTATGTTTAAATGACAAAATTTGTATTTTTGTCTAAACAATAAATATATAAATAACAAACAGAGTTTACAACTATAATGTCTTGGACCGAATCTTACATCACGCGTCTAGTAGTGAGATATTAGACTAAAAAATTATCGTACCTCAAATAAAACAAACGCATATTATGTACGTTGATTGTAGCCGAGACAATAACTTCAAAGTTAAATATGCTTAGAAGAAAGAAATTCAGGATAACGCAAGTTTTCACAAACTAAAGGATATAATATTTATCGTAACATGTTAATTCGTTTGATCACAACTAGCATGATGTTTTAAATCCAAGGACAACAAGTCAAAGGACGAATTATGTAACTAATATTTATTAAAAATTGTTTGAATCAAGTAAACAACTAGTGAACAGTATGATTCCCTCTCAACCACATGGAGAAGATAACCCTACGGCTCTTATTCTGTTGTTTCTTCTTCTTCAAATACATCTTTGGCACCAATGATTGCCGTCCGGCTTCTTGCAGTCCCACCGGACCGCAGGTACGGTTTCCATTTCGTATTCGCGGTCGCCAGCCACCCTACTGCGGGTATCCTGGCTTCGACCTCTCGTGTACCAAACGAAACCGAACGATTCTACACTTAACCTCCTCACGATCCTACATCGTTAACCGAATTTCATACCGCGAACAGGTATATTTGTTCAATATAATATTGGAATATAGTGTTTAGGGTTTTAGTATTGAGCTTGCGGCTTGGTTTATCTTAAAGAGACTGATATCATGTAACATGTTCGTATTCGTTCATTTAACTTTAAACAAACATAAACACTTAATCGGACAAATATTTTTGTTCGTGTTTGTTTATGTTCATTCATTTACGAACATATTTGAACAAAGATGAACGAGCATGATTGAATATATAAAAATACACGTAAGCAAACTTAAATGAACACAAACATTCATAAACAACATAAATGAACGAACTAAACATGTGTTCAGGTTTGTTCGTTTAATAAAAATGAACACAACCTTTTTGTTCATGTTTGTTTGTTTATTAAATGACCGGGCATATACGAACTTCCTGTTGAATGGTTCATGAACAGTTCACTGAACATTCGCGTCGTTTACAGATAAGCACGATAAAAGACTGATTGATCATTGCATTTAATAAATGATTACAGTATATAAAGATAAGCCGGGTAGTAAGCTCGATACTAAAACCTTAAATACTGTATTCCAATATTAAGGCTGGATTATGATTTGCAGAGCATTTATATTAATCCTGAGTTCTGCCGGCCTAATCGGATAGTCGATTTCAGTCTAACCGGCACACCTTTCGACTTCAACAGCATTAGGAGTCATACATTTTACAATTGTTCGTTGCGAAAGTCTGATTTCGATTATAAGTTTCCTGCAGTGCCGTTACGGTGCCTGGATAGTGTGAATTATTCAGTTATTGCTGTGAATGGATCGATTCAGGAAGGTGAGGTGCCGGAGAATTGCCAGGATATGGCGATGATCTCGGTGCCGATTAGGTGGTACGGTGACGTTAAGGTGGAACTGGAGTTGATATGGCTTACACCGTATTGTAGATTGTGTGAAATTGAAGGTAGAATATGTGGAATGAAAGGAAGTGATGGAGAAACAACTTGCTTTGGTTCTTCTGGTGGTAACTAATTTTACAACTAAGCTATTTCATATACAAGTAATAGTATGATTAGAAAAAGAATGACATACGTTTTATACGACTTTATATGCACCATATGACATGCAAAAAGGGTCATACAAGCTGTATGAGAGTCGTATGACATATAAATGACTGATGTGATTATTGACAAAGTCATATTGTCTGTACGTATGACCATTTTTTGTCGTATCATATCGGCTGTTGAAGAGGTAGGTCCCAGCAGAGCCCAGTTGGACCCGCAAGACTCACCTTGAAGAGGGACGTCTGCGCAAGGACCAACTGGTTCCGCAGGACCAACCATGCTCAGATATGAAGACCTTACGCGCAGTACGCCAGCTGTTCCCGCAGGAAAAGCCTCCCAATGGTGAAGTACCCCGCCTGTTCCCGCAGTTGCGGATACAAGCCATCAGGGAAGGCTACCTGCACTAATAGCAAGGCTACACGCACAAGGAACTAACTCTCAATAATTCAATGTCACCTGAAGGAATGAGCAAGGCGGGAATACTCCCGCCCAAATGAGCCAGTCCGTACACTTCTGGAAGATCTTTTGTACTATACCTGCCAAGGTATGGACAAAATAGACAAGATCTGACCAAAGCAGCCCATGAACCAATCACAGGGTGACAGCTCACCGAAAACAGTACGAGGAGCACGCTCTAGTACAAAATGTCACTATCAGCCGCTGCCTACTCACCAACCCTTGTCGTGGCACGTACATAGCCTGCAATTGGTGGAAAAGGAATAGTACATAGCCGGCGGAAAAGGAATAGTACACAGCCGGCCATGTCACTATCAGCCGCTGCCTACCCACCAACTACCAGCATGGCACGTGCGTAGCCCACAGTTGGTAGAAAAGGAATATTATACAGCTGGCTGTACCTGTTTGGAAACCTACCTTCGGCTATAAATACTCCAACACCTTGGAACGGTATCATTATCTTGTATCTTATCTTCACTAGCTATTTCTCTTAATATACACTTATATTCAGAGCAATCTAGTCTGATTCTCACGCCGGAGGGTGGTCACAAGGAGTAACCCCCCCCCCCCATTCTCAGTGACGATCTCACGGTGTCTGTTTTGCAGGTCATCTGAAGAATAACCATCTCTGCCGGAACTAACCCTCGTGGGAAACATCAATTTAACTCCCAGATTATCCGTAATCTGCCCGGAGTCACTTAGTGTTTCTTCATTAGCGCCTTCCGTGCATAAAAGCTAGAACTAATTTTCTCAGTTTTTTCAAAACCTCTGGAAAGATGGTTAAGGTTACTCCGGTGCCAAGGCTAGCGAGTGACCAAGAAACCCCGGTAACCACAACCCCAACTACTGGGGGGAACACCGGCGAGTACACAAATTTTACGAACACTACCCCGGTTACCCAAGCCGGGGCAAGTGCAGTAAATAATCATCCCCTAGGATTCATTGATACCCAGGTGGAAAGACAACAGACGAGGCTCCCCCGCCAAACACTTGATCAAGTTAAAGCTTGGCGGAAGCACGTCAGAAGGAATTCCAAGCTGAGTTGGATGAACGCATACGTTCACTCCAGCAGGCTGACGAATTCGGAAGCACTCGACAACAGCTCAACATGAGCAATGAGTGCGATTACTTGGACGATGATTGGGAGGAGTCCGACATGACGCAAACCCTCGCCATAGGGCGAAAGGGAAGCGCAAGGAAACGGACTTCCAACCAAGGAATTTTGGAGAAACCTTTAAACAAAGGAACGCGGGGGGAAACCCACGTGACTTCTCCAACACCTTTAGACCAACTGTTGCAAATGCGGGAACGTCCAAATTTGCAAGGGACATTGCAGAAGCAATCGCCCCGAAGAGTGCCAAACAGATGTCCAACATCGGCACTTATGATGGTATATCCGACCCAGACGATCACTTGAACAGATTCATAGCGGGGGCAACCGTCAGCAACTGGACGGAACCCACGTGGTGTTATATGTTCCAGATGACGCTGGTTGGAGCGGCCAGGGCATGGTTTGATCGTTTACCGGTCCATCACATCTATGATTGGGCGGACTTTCAACACAAGTTTAGCCAACACTTCAGTCAACAGAGGAAATATACTGAAGAGCAGTGGACGATCCTCAACTGTGTTAGAGAGGAGGATGAATCCTTACTAGACTTCATCACTCGTTTCAACTCGAAAAAGCTGAGTCTGGGCACAATAAGCGAAGATCTTGTTCGCGCCGCTTTCATCCAGGGCGCCGAATACCCAGAGCTTATCCGCACGTTGACGGGTAAGGACGGCATGCCATCCACATGGGATGCCATCATGACGGCGGCCAAGCGCTTTGCCGAAACGGAGAAGCAACTGGGTAGGGATCTTCCCCAGAATACACACCTCTACACGCAGAGGACTAGAGAAAACAACGTTCGGACCGCCCGACAAAACAAAAAGAGGAAGCTAGGTATTTGGCAGTCAAGGGTAAACTTTGACACCTCATCTAGCTCTCGCCCTCTAGTAGGCGGAAGGGATAACACGCACCCATCAAGCCGAAAACACCGGTGGACGCCACTCACCAAAAGCGTCACGGAGATATTTGCCAACGAAAAACTCCCATAGCCAAAAGCTCCAATGATCCGGCAGCGATCTAATGCGGATCAGAGCAAATCCTGTGACTTCCACGGGACAAATGGTCACAACACTGAGGAGTGTACATCCTTGAAGGATATTGTTGAAACATTCGTCAAGGATGGAAGACTTACACACCTTGTGGCATCAATCAAGAATGGAGGGAGGAATGATAACCGATACAAAGGCAACGGACGAAAACCCGTTAACATCAGCATCCACATGGTTCATAGTAACATCAGAGGAAGAAAAAGACGAACGACAGAACCATGCGCGTGGAAGGAAGCTGAGGTGCGCTTCCCACGAGTGCCAGGAGGACCCAGCAAAGAATGCCCAATCGTCATCAAAAGCCAGCTGGGGCACTACATCACTTCCCGCACTCTTGCTGACAACGGCGCCTCGTCAACGGTTATGTACAGGCAGTTCTTCGACAAGCTAGACGACGAAGACAAGGAACGCCTGGAAACGGTCTACGCCTCGATGGAAGGGTTCGACGGCACCACGAACACCCCCTGGGTATCCTATCTTTCCCCGTCATTCTCACGGACGGGAAACACTCCCGCACAGAAGACGTGGACTTCGTCGTGATTAGAAAGCCACACCACACATACGACATTCTCTTCGGGAGAGGCGGGATGGCAAGATTCAATGCCGTGGTATCTTCAGTCCACGGCATGATGGGATGGCCAACAGCTGAGGGTGTAGCGATGATCACCGGTATTCCCCAGGTATGCATCGCATCTGTCTCATCTAAACCCAAACCAAAGATGGCTAAACCAACCATCACCGAACCAGAAAAATGGGCCCTCAATGGCAAATACCCTGACTAGGCTGTGACCATTGGCCCAACAATCACTGATCCTACGCGCACCTTACTCAAACGCTTACTACAGAAAAACGCTGACATCTTCGCGTGGACACTAGCTGACATGACTGGTGTACCTCGAAGTAAGGCAGAGCATAAGCTCAAGTGTGACCCGGCTTTTACGCCAGTTATTCAAAAGCGCAGAGTAATGGGGGCGGAACAAGCTAACGCGTGTAGAACCCAAGTCAAGGAACTCCTTGACGCGGGCATCGTACGCGTTAGCAGATATCAAACATGGGTTGCAAATCCCGTTATGGTACCGAAGTCTAACAAACAATGGCGCATGTGCATAGATTTCAAAGACTTAAACAAAGCATGCCCCAAAGATTGTTATCCTTACCTGAAATTGATCTTAAGGTAGATTCGTTAGCACCGTTTCGCCTTAAATGCTTCCTTGATGCGTATAAGGGGTACCATCAAATCCACATGGCCATAGACGACCAGGACAAAACCGCATTTCGGACACCCGATGGCACATTTTGTTATCAAATGATGCTATTCGGACTTAAGAATGCAGGGTCCACATACCAACGCCTGATGGACAAAGAGTTTCATGCCCAAATTGGGAGGAACTTGGAAGTCTACATGGATGACTTGGTCGTCAAAAGCTCTGAGCCAGAAGCGATGTTGAAAGACATCGAAGAAACTTTCAACACACTCAGAAAGATAAACATGAAGCTCAATCCGAGCAAGTGTTCCTTTGGGATGGAAGAAGGGAAGTTCTTATGAGTCATCGTTACTAAAGATGGCTTCAGAGCGAACCCTGAAAAGGTCGAAGCCATTATCAAAATGGAATCACCTACTACCATCAAGCAAGCTCAGACACTGAATGGACGACTAGTTGCACTTAACCGCTTTTTGGCAAACCATGCGGATAGGTCGTTCCCATTCGTGTCCACATTGAGAAACTGTTTAAAGAAAACGCACTTCCGCTGGACACCAGAAGCGGAAGCAGCTTTTCAGGAAATTCGGTCACGCTTGATCGAACTCCCAACGCTCACAGCACCAGAAGCGGGGGAGGAATTAATCTTTTACCTCTCCGCCACAGATAGAGCAACCGGGGCAGTCCTGCTAGTAGAGCGAAAAGGCATCCAGATGCCAATCTACTATGTTAGCTGTGTCCTAACAGACGTAGAAACCCGGTACTCTACCCTGGAAAAATTAGTCCTAGCACTTGTACAGGCTTCACGCAGGCTAAGACGATATTTCCAAGGTCACCCAATCACCGTTCTCACCAACTTCAAACTTGCAAACGTTTTGGGCAAACCCGAATTGTCGGGACGCCTAGCCAAATGGGCAATAGAATTGGGAGAATACGCGATAAAGTACAAGCCGAGACCAGCCATAAAAGGCCAGGTCTTGGCCGACTTTATTGCGGAAGTCCCCGCTTCGCGGGAGAAAGAGTGCCAGGAGGAGGCTCAACCCTCCCCAGCACAGGACATCGATGATTTCTGGCGACTCTACACTGATGGAGCAGCCAGAAACGAGGGTTCAGGCGTAGGGTTGAAACTAACCAACCCAGCAGGCAAGAATACACTTACGCTATTCGACCGGATTTTCCAAGTACGAATAACGAAGCGGAGTATGAAGCATTCTTGGCCGGGCTGAGAATTGCGCGTAAGATGGGAGTGAAGAACTTAAAAGCCCACGTGGATTCCATGTTAGTAGCCAACCAAATAAACGGGACGTACACGGCCGTGAACGACACAATGGCCCTCTACCTCGCATAAGCAAAAACCCTTATGCGCGATTTTAACGATTGTAAAGTCATACACGTCAAGCGTAGCGAAAACAAATCTGCGGATGCGTTAAGCAAGCTTGCGTCATTAGCCTTCACCCACTTGGGAAAGGACATCCGCATTTAACTCCTTGGAGCACCATCAGTCCCGCACAAGGAAATCTGTGTCATCCAAACCGGCACAGAAACATGGATGACACCAATAATAAATTACCTTGAGGCGGGTATACTACCAGAGTCAAAAACACAGGCAAGAAAAATACGTTGTAAAGCACTGAACTATCAACTCATCGATGACATCCTTTACAGACGTAACTTTCTTGGCCCACTCCTAAGATGCGTAGACAACCAAGATGCTGGTTACCTCCTAAGGGAAGTGCACGAGGGCATCTGTGGAGTACACGTAGGTCCACGCGCTGTTGTAGCTAAGCTAAACAACGCGGGATACTTTTGGCCGGGGATGCATACGGATGCGCTGGCATACATCAGAAAGTGTAGGGCTTGCCAATTCTACGCACCCAACACGCATCGCCCGAAGAATGAACTTGTTCCAGTCACCTTTTCATGGCCATTTCAGAAGTGGGCCATCGATGTGACAGGCCCATTTCCCACAGCAGTAGGAAACGTTCAGTTTCTAGTGGTAGCCATTGACTACTTCACCAAGTGGATAGAAGCAAAACCCTTAGCCCAAACAACCGCAAAACATATTAAAAAATTTATTTGGGAATTTATTATTTGTCGTTTTGGACTTCCACAGACTTTGGTGAGCGATAACGGCACCAACTTTGCTGACAAGAAGCTACAAAAGTGGCTGGAAGAATTTCAAATCACCCACACCTTTACCTCAGTGGCGCACCCGCAGGGTAATGGTGAGGTGGAAAGAGCAAATAAGAGCATCGTCGACGGCATAAAGAAAAGACTCTTGGAACACAGATCCGCCTGGGTGGACGAAGTTGCACACGTCCTTTGGGCAAACAGAACGCTGAAGAAGGCCAGTATGGGAGAAACCCCGTTCAGCCTCATTTATGGTACTGAAGCCATGGTCCCGGTCGAAATTGGTTTACCCTCACCAAGGGTCTTGATTCAGCCAGAAGACAATGATGCGGAAAGACGGTTAGACCTTATGTTAACCGAGGAACGCAGAGACTTAGCCGGAGCGCGTGAAGAAAACTACAAGCGACAAATGCAAAAATACTACAAAACGCCGGTAAAACTCTGCAACTTCAATGTAGGAGACTACATATTGCGTAACAATGAGGCTTCGAACCAAGAGCGCCCAGGAAAGCTGGCCCCGGTCTGGGAAGGACCATACATTATCAAAGAAGTTTTGGGAAATGGCGCATACCGGCTCGAAAGGCTCGATGGCACTCCCATCCCAAGAACATGGAATGGAGCTCAATTACGCAAATGTTACATGTAGATCAATTCCAAATTTGTAAAGAAAAGGCCTAGAGCCACTTCTAATGGAAATGATTCTCCTTTATCACATTGTGTTGATAGCCTTACCTTTATACTTATGAACTTCCCACACTGATATGCCGGTATTCACCGCATAAATAAGTATGGGAAGAAGTAAGTCGTTGCGTGTGGAAGGCGGCAAAACCCGCATAAACACAAAAAACGGAAAAAATTTCTACGGAAAAGATTAGGAAAACCTTCACGCAGGTCAGTTATAGGTGAAGTTTGGTCATCCCACTAAATGAAAGTGACGGTCTTACCCGCACAATCATGATAGAGGAAACTGAACATTAACCTACCGACAACCGCGCGTCGAAAGGTTAACTTATTCAAAACACTTAGAAAATTTCTAAGGAAAAGATGAGGAAAACCTCCACGCAGGTCAGATATAGGTAAAGTTTAGCCATCCTACTAAGTGAAAGTGACGGTCTTACCCGCACAATCACGAAAGAGGAAGCAAAACTTTAACCTATCATCTGCCACATTGAAAGGTTAACTTACCCGAAGTACTTAAGAAATTGCTAAATTAAACCAGAATATGCATGAGCAAAACATATAAGGTTTACAAGGCAAGGCATTAACAAAAGATTTATATTCCATAAAAATTTAAGTATTACAAGAATGGCCAGGCACATACCCGCATACAAGAATATAAATCTATACAAAAATAAAAATCTATTCCAACGGTGGAGAGGGATCTAAAGGCTCAAGCTTCAGGACCACTCCCACTTGAACCCGCACCATCAGTTGAGTGTGGCAGTTCAAGGAAAGCCTTGAGAATAGCTAGCCCATCATCAGCAGCAGTAATCTCGTTCACCTTCTCCACCACCGGATGCGGGAAAGCAGCATACTGGTTCACTGCTTGGTCATAAGCAACTTCAGTATCTACGTCATATAGAGGGAAGTTGGAAGGCGGGATGCCCTTCTCAACAAACCCTAGACCAAGCAGGAAGCCAACCTTTTTCCCATCCTCATGAGAAGCGTTGAGGGCTGCGCTCATAGCATCGTCATAAGATGTGTTCGTAAGAACCCGATGCACAATCTACAAAACAGAAGTATATCAAAAACTCTTCTAAGTGTAAGGAAAAGCGTAAAGAAGTTATGAAGCTACACATACCTGCGACAACGCTTCTCGTAGAAGCCATTCCTTGGTAACCAGAGCTTCCCGGAGGGCAGCTTGAGCTTCATCACGGGCGCGTTCGGCTTCGTTTTTAGTAAGGTTGGCAAGCAACACATCTTTAGCTGCAGCCTCTTCAACGCCCTTCAGCTTACGCTCAGTGTGGTCAAGCATGCCCCTCTGGTCCAAGATCTCTTGGAGCTTCTTGGCGTCTTCCATGGCCAAGGCATCATGAGCCTGCTGGAGCCTCTCGAGATTGGCTTTAAGTTCCTCATTCTCAGTGCGTAGAGGCTCAGCAACAGCTTCAGCCTTGGTGGCCCTCTCAGTTGCGTTCCGTGCAGTTCCTTAGCCAACCGAAGCTGTTCGTTAACAGCTTGGGTAGCCTTGGAACGGGCCTCCAGCCGGACCTGAACTTCAACTTCGAGGGCCTTGAAGGCCTTCTCCTTTTCCACAGCAACGGCGGCGAGCCTCTTATTCTCCTTCCGGATAGCCCGCGCCTGAGCCACTTCCAGGCTACGCGCCGTCTTTAACTTGTCGTTTTCACGACAAAGCAGCTCGACGTGCGGCTGCATCCGGGCAAGGAGAATTCTAAGCTCATTGGTTAGCCTACCCTCCTGGTAGCTAGCCATTGCCTCCCCCAACGCACCGCTTGGGGCGGCGTGGCGCGCCCATTCGACGCAATCCGCAGCAGTCCGGAGGGTCGTTCCCCGGCGGATACTCCGCCGAGGAGCGTACACCTCGTTGGAATCACGAACTGCAATAAAACAAAAAACAGTTAAAGAGAAAAAAAAATGATAAAAGGGATATAAGGCCAAGATAACCCCACGCACCTGTAGGGTCGACAACAGGCCGATAGCCACCAAACCCATCACCTGAACCAAAGGGATATCCATCCAAAAGGTCAAGGAGACGGGAAGGAGGCAAAGATTGGCTAGACGCCCCAACCCCGAACATACCTGAAGGACCGGCCGCGGTCGCCGGCGTCGGAGCAGGCATGTTGGAGGCCGCCGCGGTAGAAACCAACGGTGGTGAACTCACCGGAGGTGAACTCACAACCGTGGCAGTCGCCGCGGAAGAACCCACAGAAGAAACCACCGCCGGCTCAGTGAAGGATTCCGTGAAGATGGCACTGACAGCCGGCGAGGATGATGTTACAGTTGGAACAGTTGCCTCAACAGGATGAGCAACGGAACCAATACTGCAAACAGGCGTAGCCGCCTGGGTCATCGCCTCGGGTAGGTTAACCAAACCTACCATCATGGGTCCAGAAACGCTCCTCCCCGCTCCACTCTGGAATGCGGTAGCATCCACGCCTGCACGAAGACAAGATATATAAGTATAATGGCGGAAAGATATGCAGTTAAAGCAAATGAAATTTATACTTACGAGGTCTCTTGAGCTTGAAGGTGCGAACAGGCGGGGACGAACCCGATGGAACTGGCCTCTTCACGCCAGTCACCGTCGTAGAACTTGGTCGCGCGGAGGTGGCGGCTGTCTCAACCTCCGAGACAGTTGTCTCACCACTACCAGGGTTCCCCGCCGCCTCCTCACTTTCGGTTTCCGAGTCAGACCGGTTCCCCTGATCGGCAGTGGAGGCAACCTTCGCCTTGCCCTTCACGCCGGCAGCTTTCTTCTTCCTCACGAAGAAAGAACCGTCTGCGGATTCCTCATCAGAAGATGACAAAATTAGAGAAACTCCGGCAGAGGTTTGAGCATGAAGAGGGCGAGGGTTAATGAAACCCTTACCTGGCCGCGTGGCGCTCAGAATTTCGTGGCCTGGCGGGTAGACCTCCACAAACCGATCTGCCGTTTGCTCCAAGATGGGCAACTCGTTCTCGTCGAGAGCACGAGTACCCAACCGAGCGGGACCACCGCTCTCACGCGGTTGCAGAAGCGACTGCAAATTGTTCCCCTCTGAAAATAAACAGAAGCAGTTAGAAGAAAACCCTAAATCAGCAAAAAGAGATGGAGCATACCATAGGGAATAGAATTCGAACCGAATTCAAGAACGATGGGAATCTGTGGCGCCTCTGCCCCAGCATCCTTCCATACCCGGCTCATCCCAAGCATCACCATCCCAGACTCCGCAAAGCGATAAACCGGAGTCTGGATCCGGGAGATCTTGGAAAACCATTCCGCCTCCTGGTAGTTGGAGGCGTGAAGGCTGGGGAGTGCTTTCCCGTTCTTGAATGTCATCGCAATAGGGACGACACGGGCAGAGATGTAGAAGAACTCCCGCTTCCAAGACCGAAGACTGCGCTCGGTAGCACAGATCTTCAAACCCTTGATCCGGGTGACCAAGGTGTACCAGCCTTGGATGCACCTCCAGGAGTAGAAGGTCATCAGGCGGTCGACATGGGGCTCCACACCAAGAATGAGGCACACCCATTCAAAATGGCGGGTCTTGGCGATCTCCATTGGGTGTACCTCCGTCAGGTGCACACCGTGTCTATCCAAAACACGGTATACAAACTTCATCAATGGGAACCTGAGATTCCCATAGACGAAGAATGCAGCATATACCCCTATCTTGCCTTTGGGGGCATCGTACACCGTCTGATGAGACGCAGGAAACTCAGGCTCGAAAGGCTCGAGCATGAACTTCCTGACGATGTACTGATAGAGGTCGACGGGAAGAGCACACTGGCACTCGCCAGCAGTACTCTTATCATCCTTGTCAGAAGTGGACGATGGGTTCTCGATATACACGTCGGACTCTTCGGCGGTGACTTCTGGATCATGAGTAGAAGACATGTTTTAGATGTAAAGAACGATTTCAGGAGAATGCTCGACGGAAAAGTTAGAGTATTCGCCGGAAATCGTTTAGAAGAAGAAGAGTGAAGTGAAGGTGTGGATTAAGATGCACCCTCTCCCCCTTTATATACTCATCGCAATGAATGCGATGAATTTAATACGGAGGAGAGAGAGAGCGCAGGTGCAATGAAACTATTACACGTGGAAAGAGCAAGCTGGCAACAGCTGTTGAAAGGACGCGTGCCGTAAAATTCGCGCCCACGCGCCTGAAAAAGCGTCTGGAATGACCATATACCGTCACGTCACCATAACTTCCTGCACGTCCTGAAACTGTCAGAAGAAACCGTCGGACGACGCTAACGTCCCTTCAACAGTTTGGACTGTTCTTATCCTTTCACCAACCCTTCGAATTTCAAAAAGATTCAAAAATAAGAGGGAATACACCCCCTTACCTTGGCAACCAAGTAACTATAAGACGGGTGCGGGTACAGTGTCAAGGCAAAACCCTTCACATACTTAGCACCCGCAGGGAATTGAAGCCAAGAATACCTTGGAAGTAAAGTAACTATAAGACGAGTGCGGGTACAGTGTCAAGGCGAAACCCTTCACATACTTAGCACTCGCAGGGAATTGAAACCAAGAAGGATCTTCTGGGCCATGCTTGTGGAAAGGGATATAACATCCCCGCATAGCGGGAACATTGAGAACTAGATTGTTTGATGCTCCAAGATGGAATTGGTTGTTTAAACATAATTGATCACTATGTCTAAAACTACCAAAACCTCGTGGAGAACCTATACAACTGAAACTCAACGCTCCTGACTTGCGAGGAGGTTACACACCTACCCGAATCATACCCAAAGATCAAGCAGAAAAGTGGGAAATTCTGCGTGACATTAGGAAAACCGCGGGAAGAATCCCCACGGAAAACCTTAAAACTAAAAACCCTTTTCAAAACCCCTTGCTTAAGTCCAAAAGTTCACCTCACTTATTAACAATTCATGAGAAGAACATTGGACTGGGGGGACTTGAAGAGGTAGGTCCCAGCAGAGCCCAGTTGGACCCGCAAGACTCACCTTGAAGAGGGACGTCTGCGCAAGGACCAACTGGTTCCGCAGGACCAACCATGCTCAGAGATGAAGACCTTACGCGCAGTACGCCAGCTGTTCCCGCAGGAAAAGCCTCCCAATGGTGAAGTACCCCGCCTGTTCCCGCAGTTGCGGATACAAGCCATCAGGGAAGGCTACCCGCACTAATAGCAAGGCTACACGCACAAGGCACTAACTCTCAATAATTCAGTGTCACCTGAAGGAATGAGCAAGGCGGGAATACTCCCGCCCAAATGAGCCAGTCCGTACGCTTCTGGAAGATCTTTTGTATTATACCTGCCAAGGTATGGACAAAATAGACAAGATCTGACCAAAGCAGCCCATGAACCAATCACAGGGTGACAGCTCACCGACAACAGTACGAGGAGCACGCTCTAGTACAAAATATCACTATCAGCCGCTGCCTACTCACCAACCCTTGTCGTGGCACGTACATAGCCTGCAGTTGGTGGAAAAGGAATAGTACACAGCCGGCGGAAAAGGAATAGTACACAGCCGGCCATGTCACTATCAGCCGCTGCCTACCCACCAACTACTAGCATGGCACGTGCGTAGCCCACAGTTGGTAGAAAAGGAATATTATACAGCTGGCTGTACCTGCTTGGAAACCTACATTCGGCTATAAATACTCCAACACCTTGGAACGGTATCATTATCTTGTATCTTATCTTCACTAGCTATTTCTCTTAATATACACTTATATTCAGAGCAATCTAGTCTGATTCTCACGCCGGAGGGTGGTCACAAGGAGGAACCCCCCCTTCTCAGTGACGAGCTCACGGTGTCTGTTTTGCAGGTCATCTGAAGAATAACCATCTTTGCCGAAACTAACCCTCGTGGGAAACATCTATTTAACCCCCAGATTATTCGTAATTTGCCCGGGGTCACTTAGTGTTTCTTCAGCTGTACAACCTTTTTTCATCATATCACATGGCTCGTGTGACATCACATGACCTGTATGGCTGTATGCGTGACAACATGCCTTATATACACTTTTTGGGGTGGTGTTTGTATAGCATCGCCTAAATAGCAAGATATGCATAGTATTTTTTATCATGTAAAGGACAGTAACACCCCTGAGATAACGTTGAATTTAGACTGAGTTAATAATTTGGACAAAATTGGCAACGGTTGGGAAAATTGAGGGTCTAATTGCGAAAAAAAATATTTTTGGACGAAATTCGCAAATGTAACCAAACCTCAGGGACGATTTGACACTTTACTCATATAATAAAAAAGAGTGAAAAGACATGTCTACCCATGACTTAACGTTTCAACTTAACGGAGTTAGTGATTTGGATGTAATTGGCAAGAATTTGGAAACGTGGATGGTCCATATGAAAAAAATAAACTTTTTGGACTAAATTCGCATTATTTATCAAATCACGAGGACGAAAATGACACTTTACTCTACATATATATTAGTAACCAATTAAACTTGAAGTTTCAAAAGGTGATGACAATCAACCCCTTAAAATTGATTTTGATTAGTTCATACAACATGCCCTAAACCACATGTTTTTAGTATACAAATGAATTGGTGATTTTTCTATGTTCAGGGATTCGAAAGAGCATGTATGGATTAATCTTAGCCATTCTTATTTCGATATTAATATGTATCATTGCGATTGTATGGTACATTGCTGACAAAAGAAGGGAATACAATCAAAGTCTACACCAAAACATTGATGTATTGTCTATCACAATTGCTCCACGACACCGTGCCTCGACAGGATTGGATATGTCCATAATCGAGTCTTACACGAAGACAGTTCTTGGAGAGAGTCGTAGGCTACCTAAAGACGATGACACTTGTCCGATATGTCTTTCTAAATATGAACCTAAAGACGCGTTAAGAAGGATCCCTGAATGTAATCACTATTTTCATGTAGGTTGTATAGACCAGTGGCTTAGGTTGAATGCAACTTGCCCTATATGTAGAAACTCACCATGAAGTTGGTTTTGGTTACACACACCTTATCTTCATTATCAACTTCATTGAATTCTTTAAAGACAAAAAGAAAAAAGTAGTCTTTATGCATATCAAACATAGGCATATATTGTTTAGGTGCTAGTAAGGTTGTTTTTCATGGGATTCAATATGGTCCTCAACTCCTCATGATTATCATAGCTAAGAAAATCCAAAAAAAAAGGTATATTGTTTATTGTCACACTAACTCAACATTTCTAGTTAATTATACTATAATTAAATCATTTTAGTTTAACTTAAATATTAGAAATTACTTTTATCAACATTAATTAAAAGCTTATGTTTACAAGTTAGGTTAAAAACCCCGAGTTACCAAGATAATACATTCTTATTTTTAACTTCACCACCATGTTCAACCTTTCCTAATAGTTTATAAACATCAAAGAAAATGTATTTACTTCTACTATATCATAATTTACTCATTCAATACATATTGACATATTGTAACACAAACCCATTTGCTAATTTAAAGAACTTATAACATGCAAGAATGCTTGAACCTCAACATGGTGTTTAGATGAATCTAACATGATTTTTCATGGACTCGTAAACAACTCAAATCCATAAATTCTAGGTTCGTGGTCACATACCATTTTTTTTAATTTTATTTTGATTTTGATTGTTTCTAAAGATTATTATGAGATTAGGCTTCTTGATTCTTAACTCAAATTTGACAATTATTATTCTTCAAAAATCGCCTTCCCATTTCTCCGGTTTGTTTTTCCTCCGACTCCGCATAACCATTTAACTTTGATCCCTTGTTATAAGTTATAACCCAAGGTTATTATCTAAACCATACAATTGTCTTATAATTTAACATATGATTAAACATACAAAATAAACTAACTTGGCAACCCAATATATATAAATAATACCCTTTTGAAAATTATAGAGCAATGTTACAAATGTTCAATATAAGGCTTCCCTTTGGTAAATCAAATTCAACTACATTTTTACTTATTTGCTTGCAAACAATTTAGGTGGAAGTCGAAAGGTGCTAGCTTAACCTAAGAGGATTGGATTAAATTAAAACCTTAACAGTATCTTTTCGGATTGTGGTGGTCGCGTTTGTTTTTCTTTCCTTTTTTTTGTTGGATTGATCGTTTGTTTGGGGTAGAGGTGTCGAGAAAGAGAAAGACAGGTTTGGGCCTACCAACCTGGGGCGGACCTAGCTTATAAGCAGGAGTAGCATCCGCTACCCCTTAACTTTTCGTCGATAGTGCAAATTTGTTAATCTTTTGGTCGGTTTTTGTATTTCGTTATTCCTGAAAAATATAGCGTTACTCCTATTTGTATAAAGTCCATCCAAATTAAAAGCTAAAATCAATTAAAGTCCAACCAAATTAATGCTCAAACCAAAAATTATTCGTTGTTCCTTGAGTCTTGGACGCTCGGTTTAGGTCGGACATCAACATTCAACAAAACAAAGTTTCATTCAACCCTGCTTCTACCCTACGCTTCCACGAGCATCTATTGCTCTCCTTTGGTCATCAGACCTCCACCCTACAGCCGAGTAGCCGATGTCCGATACTCCCTTAGTCCCTCTTCTACAGTTCGACTTCTACTTGTTCAATTTAAGTGTTATTCTACTCTTATCTAAAATTGTAATTGTTAGTTTGTTTATACAAATTGTTAATTTGAAATTGTTTATGGGCAATTGAATATTTGAATAATTGATTGTGGTTTATTGGAGATATTGATAATGTAAACTGGAAATTGAAACTGATTAGGAATTTGGGGTTTATATCTAAATTGAAATTAATTAGAGATTTAAAGTTTATGTTGTAAATTAAAATTGATTATGGGTTTATTGTTTAAATTTTGTTTCTTCTAAAATTAAGGAACTTGGAAGATGAAACGGCAAAATCTTATTAGCAATGTTTTTAAACGAACCAAGAAAACGATGATATTGGTCCAACACCAACTAAAAATAATTATTGAATGAAATACGATAAGAAAAAATTTTGGTTATCGTATGAAATACGGCAAAAAAATGATTTTATTTTATGAAATATGATTAAAAAAATCCGTTTATACTGCATGAAATACGGTAAAAAAAAATTTTGAACGTTACCATTGAGATTTTGGTCTAGATCCGCCATTCCTGCCAACCCGGGTTATAACCCGACCCACTACGCCAAAAAACCGTTTTGGCTCAAACCAGTTAGGACCCAACCTAACCCGTCTGTTCGTATACCTGTTCGTAGTCTGTTCCCTCAAACCGATTTGTACCCAACCCAATTTAAAAAACACACCAAATGAACTGTTTTTTAATCTCAAATTGGTTTCAACCCGATACAAACCAGTTTGATTAGGCTGCATGTTCTTGCATCCAAACTAGTTTCCAACCCAATTTAGCTTATCCCAAACTGGCTTTAACCAAGAGTTGACCAACCCAAGTCGGTTCTTAACCCGAACCGGTTGGAATATAAAAGTTATTTACACCAGAGGTGCAAAAAAACCTGTACCCGGAACCAAACACGAAAAAAAATCGAAACCGGGTTTTTTTATACCCGAGTTTTTACTACATGAACCTGTACCTGACCCTACTTGTAGGGAACGAATATGGTATGAATTTCAGTACCAAAACCCATTCCTGGAACCAAACCCGATTTGTACCGGTAATACTCGAAACCGAGTTTTTCAAATACTTGATTTATTCCTGAAAAATACTCAAAAAATGTGCAGCCCTTAAAAAAATCCAATTATACCCGAAAAATATACTCGGAATAAAAACTCGAAAATAGGGATTTCAATGCGGGTATTCAAATACCCGGTTTTATACCCGACTCGAACCTTTTGCATAGAGTATGATTTTCAGAGACAATACCGGACTCGAACCCAAACCCGAGCCAGGTATGGCCAATACCCAGTCATACCTGAACCCGGTTTCATACTTGGAACTGAGTATTTGAAAAACCCTACTTGTGCCTCCCTAATTTATACATGCCTAGTTTGGGGTCTGGGCTTAAAGCCTTGTTAGGCCCAGTTCTTTCTATAGTTTGAGGTCTGGGCTTAAAAGTTAAAACCGGGTTTTTTCATTGACCGTTAAAAAAAAAAAAAGAAAAAAAACCTTCACATGTATACTCACTCACTCAGCAGCCCATATATCCATCCATTAATTAATCAAACCCTAAAACCCCTTTTCAACACTTTGATCCGAATCCGGCATTCAATCGATGGCTTACCGGCGTAGTCTCACCACTCGGGCGAGACAATTCGCTCAACACCGATTCACCCCATCAATCTCACACCTTCACCATGACCAAGAAGACCGTAAACCCCAATACCCAGATCAAACCAGATCATACACTGTCTTCACTAACCCACTAGCCTTTAACGGTGGCGTTGGTGATGGGTTGAGTTTTAGAGACCCAAGATGGGCTCAGTTCGGTCATGTACCCATGACTGCAAGTGGGTTTTTGCTGGCTAGAGGTATTTCGACTGATGAAGCCAATAAGGTTAATTATATGTATGATATGGCCGATGTGTTGGCGGATAAGACTATGGAAGTTGTGGGTACTCAAGCTCCGGCTGTGAGTGAAGTTGCGGTTGCTGCTGCGGATTCGTGGGTGCCTGTTGCCGCTTTGCAGTATGCGATTGATGGGATTCATAATTTTACTGGACTTAATTGGTATGAATTGGTTTAAAGTTTACATTTTTATGGATATGTTTAGGTTGTTGTGATCATAGGTTTTTTTTTATGTTATTGGAGAGTGTGATTTGGTGTGAAACTGATTCTTGAGAGTGAAACCGATGCGCTTAAACGATCGATGCTTGATATAACGATTTAATAAAAAAGTGTTTACATTGCATATGGTTTTAATCAAATATAGAAATAAAACATACATCCTTTACTCCCCTTGAAACTAATGGCTTTAATATGCAGTGTGAGTTGTGATTCATGCTAAAAGTTGCGATCTTGATCATATTTTTAATTAGGGCTGTCGTAACATGTCGGACACGACACGATAACTAATCGTGTCATTTTTTTCAAACACGAGCACGAACCAGTTTAGTAACCAGTTAACCTGTTAAGACCTATTAATGGACCTGTTTAAAGGCACAATGAATAATACATGTGTAATGAAACAAAAATTTTCAAAACGAGCGTAAAAGTCATAATTAATACATAATCCATAGCATATTTGAAACAAAAAACCACAAATCAATAACATACTTGAAGCAAAAAACCACAAATCAATAACATACTTAAAAACCACAAATCTATAACATACTTGAAACAAAAACCATAGAAGAAAACCATAACATACATTAAAAATATAATATCCGGTTTTGATGGGTATGAGTGAAATGTTGTAAGTATGACTTTAGGTTTAGGGCTTTAGGAGTATATATTATTTATTTTTTAAATTAAAAATCTACACAGGTTACTAATAGGCTAACAGATAACCTGTTAAGACACAAATTTAAAGATGTCTTAAACAGGTTGACCTGTTTAAGACATGAAGCCTGTTAAGCTCAAACCCAAACCTGTTAAAACCCAATTGACAGGTCCATGTCATAAATTGACAGCGCTATTTCTAATGTGCTCTTTTGTTATGTGCTATGTTTCTTTTAAGCCAATACGAGTTGTGTATCTAGTGTACACAGCAATTTTATCAAATTTCACCCGATGCTAAAAGTTGGGACTTTGATCAAGTTTTACAGAGAGAAAATCTTTAGTTTTTATAGTAGCTATTTGTGTTAGCTTCAAAATAGATAAAAATCAAAAGCAGTTTGTAACAAGCAAGGGCGAAGGATAGTTAGGGCCAGGGGTGGCCCCGCCCCCCTTCATTTTTTGCGCAATGGTGTAAATTTACCTGTTTTTGTCTGAAAACTTTTATACGCAGTGTAAATATGCTCTTTCTGTCCGAAAATGTGAGCTCGGCCACCTCTGTTTAAGTTTTTTAATACGTATTTTCGGCCCCCCCCTCCCTGACGTTTTCGTTCAAGCTTCACCAGTGGTAACAACTAACAAGTAACTTTGGAATCTGTAGGAAAGATGGTTGTAGTCATTTTTTTTGTTTATTTAGAAGAGTAAAATCACCAAAAAGTATGCCTTTTGTTACTGTGTTTCGTATATCTCTTTTGATGCTTACATATTTGCCTTGTTATCTACGATATAAAAAACAACTGTCATGATGCCAAGTCGTTTATGTGGGAATATTATACTACATAGCATATGATTTCGATACTTGGACTTTTTTTCTTACGTTAGACGTGAACAACATTGTTCTGGCATGTGTCAGGTGGGCAAGCATAGTAATAACAACTCTCTTTATTAGAACCTTGACACTTCCAATCATGATCAATCAGCTGAAGGCTACCTCAAAGTTAACTGTAAGTTATCTTTTTATTTAATAGTGGGTTCTCAAGTCGCACAACTTATTCACATTTTACATTTTTTAAACAGATACTGAGACCAAGGTTGGAGGAAATTAAGCAAGAGATGCAAGATAGGGTATGCACATTAAACATCTTTGATGCTAATATATCTTTTCTTTATGATTAATTAATTATTAAAAAATTGATTGCTTGACTTATTTATGTTATTACTAAATTACCCTTTTCAGGGCATGAGTCCATCGGCTGTGGCTGAAGGTCAAGAAAAAATGAAAAGGCTATTTTCAGAGTAAGCACCTTTTCATGTTGCTTTTACATGATTATATAAATCTTTAAAATTATTTTAATGTTATAGAAATTTATTGTTTGTACAGGCACGGTGTTAGTACGTTTACACCTTTAAAGGGTCTCCTAATTCAAGGCCCTCTCTTTGTCAGCTTCTTTCTTGCTGTAAGTTATAAATATCATATCCATAGACACATTATATTCAGTTTACATTTTTTTTGAATCTTTTACACGTTTTATTTGCAGATTCGGAATATGGTGGAAAAGGTTCCATCTTTTAAAACTGGCGGGACCTCTTGGTTCCTTGATCTCACAACCGCTGATCCGTTCTATTTACTTCCTTGTTTAACTGCTTTTTCATTCTGGATAACTGTAGAGGTGAGTATTTTTTTTCTCCTTAAAGTTAATAAAATCAATATCAATTTATTTTTAACATAAAGATTAATTAGCTGTGTCATTCAGCTTAACATGCAAGAAGGTTTGGAAGGTAATCCTGCTGCTGGCACAATGAAAAATGTTTCAAGGGCTTTTGCTGCTCTTACTGTTCCCCTTACTGCGTCTTTCCCGAAGGTACATATCACAATTTTTTAAAAATCTAATTTTTAACTAAATTGGACATTACTATACTTTTTATTTCATTATATTGCTTTCCGCTCAATGAAAATTGCAACATTTTCATTTCTTGAATGTTTTTTAGTCGCGCTTACTTAGTTTTTCTTCTGTTTTATAAATTGAATATCATGGTTTGTTTTAGGTGTTTAAACAAACTAAACGTTCTGTGAACCGTTGGCGGGAACCTCACATATCTTTGTTTGTTTAGTTAACTAACGTACATGATTTCTTGTTGTTCATTTAGTTAAATGAACACGTCTCATTCGTACATTTATGTTCGCGAACATAAATAATTATATTTGTTTATGCTGGTTTAGTTTATGTTTGTTTTGGTTCTCCGTCTACGTTCGTTTACTTATTTATTTAAAATAACTATGCTCGTTACAATTTAGTCTAATTCTAGAAATTAAAATATCACGTCTTACTATTAAGTTTAGTTTATGTTCACAATTACTTTTAATTGATGCTCGGTTATGTCAGTTCATTTATACACATTCGTTTGTGTTGGTTTACGTTTCTGAGCTGTTTGTTTATACTATTACCAAATGAACACAAACATGCTCATGTTCTTAATGAACGAACACGAACAAGAAAACGCCGTTCGTTTAAAGTTAAACGAAGAAACACGAACATGCCACGATAGTTTCGTTGTGTTTGTTTACAGGCATAGTTGGTTTCAAGAGTTGGTAGCTTAATATGTGGAACATATCTGGATTCTTTGTATATAATTATCAGTAAGTTTATTTTATGTGGAAAATTTGAGTTACATACAAGATACTTTTGCTTATGCAGGCTCTCTTTTGTTATTGGATCACCTCTAACTTGTTCTCCCTTGTATACGGATATAGTAAGTTCTGTTATTTATATATTGAACTCATTGTTGTAAACTTACATGATTTTATTTTTTTATTTAAATGGACTTTGAGAACATTATATGCACACACATCTTCATTTAACATAATATTATTTACTTGCTCTCAGTAATTAAAAAACCGAATGTGAAGAAGATGTTAAACATTCCCATAATAGTACCTCCACCGCCATCTCCCACTAGTGGATCACAACCAGCTTTCTCATTCTTTGAAGCATTGAAAAAGTACGCAGCCGCGCAAGCTCATAAACAACATCAAGAAAGCACAAATCAAAGTGCCGGTCCATTGTCACTTTCAAACAAGAAGCCAGCCTCAGAAGACCAGAAATCTTCAAATCAAAGAGAAACACGAGCATTGGTTTTGAGCCAGAGGATCAAAAGACTAGAGAAAGAAGTCAAAGGAAGAAAGAAGAACCACAAGAGGTGAGTATATGAGGTATTGAACGGATCTTTTGATATGATGGGCGTCTGCTTTAGTATGCCTATAGAATAAATGTAATAAATATTCTTTTTGACGTTATATATTTACTCGTTAAGAGGGAAAAGAGGGAATCCTTGTTTTGGCGTAGGAGATTAGAAACTTGTAGCCAGTTATGCTTGTATTTCGTGTGGTGGGTTGATTATTCGACTTCTGTTTCTTGGCTTCACATAAACATCTTTTTGGGTTATATTTTTATGATATATTTTCATATTTGACGTTCTAATTCGATTTTTTTTTGGGTTATCTACTGTTGATTTCAATGGTGTGATATGATTCTAGTTATCAATACAAAAACCTGAATGTCAACGTTTCTATTTAGAGTTTTTCGACACTCTTTTTTCTCACCTCCTTTTGCTCGCATAAATTCGTTTGAAGGTGTTCTTCCTAAAAACCGTCTCTGCTCTCTCGTTCACATCCAAGATCTCCTCTACATCACACTATCTTCAATGACACCTCAAAATCAACGGGCGTTCTTTGTAAAAAGATGCAAAAAAATGTGTTTGGAGCTATCTTCGAGAGTAGTCATACTGCTTGCTCTAATGTTTGCGCGTTAGATTTTAGTAAATTCTCTTGTTTGTGCGTTATGTGAATTCCATGCATTAGACCAATTCGAATTCGCAACTGATGAAAAACAAAGAAATATTAATGACCTCATCCGAAAAACGTACACCATGTGTTGCAAACAACTTGTTTCAACCTGAACTCATTTTGGCTCGAACATAATTAATATCTTTTAGCCCCGTTGGCCTGAAACTTTAATAACTTGATACGCAAGCCGACCCGTTTTGTGCCAGACTTTAAATCTTGAATCTGGCAGTAACAAGAGCAGAAAATACTAGAATCCAAACAGAAGTGTTGCCAAATCTATACTCGTATCTCAAGATAAGAAAAAGTTGCCAATTTACACACAAACAAAAACAGATAAAACACTTCAAACCTTTTGAAATACAACAAAAAAAAAAAAGGAAAAAGAAAAGGATACTTCTAATCTCTTTAGATTTAGAAGTATGCCATTTTCTTGTATTTGCTTTCAAATTGTCTTAAAAGACCTAATGAAGGAGGAGGATGAGCACTTTCTTAAAACTCTCTTCACTCCGTTCTTCAGACCTTATTAATAACTTCTTGAAGAAAAATCGCAAAAAACGGACTTTCCTCGAAACCTTCTATATTTCCACAATCTTTTGGTCTTCTTTGACCTTTTAAGTCAACGTGTAGCTTGAAACCGACACCTCAGCCGGAGAAGCAGTGTGAATGTACACAAACTCTATGCTTTTTCCTTCTGGCAATGAGCTAGCCCATTTTGGGAGCCCGTATGAACCGCTTGTGGTCTTGGTGAGACCCCAAAGAGGCCCGTATAGCTTAGAAACCGAAATGTTAACTTTCTTGATAGTCTTGTTTGATTTGTTAGTCAGTGTAACCGAGTATCTATAGTATTTTTTACCATTAGCGATCCATGAACTTGTAGTCTTCTGTGTAATGCCAATCAAACCTAACAAAAGGAAATCTTTAGTAATAAAGTCATTATTTTTAAACAAAAACAAAATTATTATCAATTTTACCCGAATATGGAGTCACTTTCGGCTTTGGTTGAACAACGCTTGGTTTAAGAAGAGGGACTTCAACTGAAAAAAGATTCAAACAAAGCTTGAGAAATGACACCAAAAAAAAAAAAAAAAAACACTCGGAACAAATTTATCAGATTAATCGGTTAACATACCTTGAAGGAGTTGGTTATAACCAGTATGGCCAGCATGTAATCTAGCCAATACTCCAAGAAGAGGTGCATTGTTATATGTAGCAGGCTCAGTCTGCTGATAATTATCTCTTTGGTCAGCAAAGTTGTCATACGCATCGGGCCCACCAACAATCGCACCTGTTAGGAGATTCGGGTCACTTGCTTTTCGGGTATACCATGTAGCATAACCGCCTCTGCAGCTAACGAATGCTGGATTAACCTTAATCGACACAATCGATGAACCTCTATGGTGCACTAATTGCGGGTAACTCTTCCCATATCCAACCATATAACTTGTTGCTCTCGGGTTGTCCCCAAGTATATAATCCACCTACAAAAAGAATAACAAACAATCCAAAATTTCAGATTTTGTACTACCATATAATCATTTTAAGTTTTTAACATGTTTCTTGAAAAAACTACTAGGCTTGTAAACGAACTAAACGAATATGCACGGGGCATGCTCATGTTTGCTTGTTTCACTTTAATCGAACAAACAATCGAACATGAACATTTAAATGGACATACTTTTCTTGTTCGTGTTCATTTATTAAAAAAATGAACATGTCCGTGTTCGTTTATGTCCTTTACTTCGTTTGTTAACATATAAACAAATAATTCACGAGCGTAAACAAATGAACATAGAAAAACGAACATAACTAAGCTAATACCAGTTAAAAGAAAGTTTTTAAAACTGGACTAAGTTTTAGTGGGCCTAAAAGTTTTAAATGAATATATTAACAAACTTAAATGAATGAATGTAAACTAACGAACATAAACAAATTTTGTTTACCTGAGATTTGGCAAAAGCAAGAAGCTCAGGCGGGGTGACGGTGCCAGAAGAACACCTTAAGTTTCCCCGGGCAGAAGTCAAATAGTCAGAGTAAACGGTAAGGAGGAAAGACGCACTTGTGACAAACTGTAAATTATTCCATCTTTGTCGGAATATTAATCCTCCGGGCGTCTTTTGAACATTTCGGCCATTTTTACCTAGACACGCACACATGAAATTCTCGGCCTTTTGTTGGTACTTCCCGAACACTGCTCCATGCCCATGGGACTTTCCTCCCATCAAAAACTATGTAACAAGTATACACATACATTTAGCTAAAGTTCTTTTATAGTTATAAATGTTATAAACCTATAAAATGTACCTTAGCTACAAGGGTCTGAACACCGGCGTACTTAACGTCCCAACCGAACTCCGTCATAGACCAGCCGGTTCCACCGAGTGCGTCACCATTTCTACCTAGGTAATCCAAGTAGTACCGGTTACTTGTTGCCTTGTACATCCATGCAGCTGCCCATAGCAACTCATCCTAAAAGATGAAAATAAATAAATAACAATATAAATATGTAAACTAAGTAATTAAATTTGGAGATTGTGATAACCTAAAAAATGGCTGTTTTGAAAAAAAGTAACTTAATGCTTTCATGATTCGTTTTAAAAAAAAAATGGTTGTTTTAATGTCAACTGCTTTCCCGGTTCATTGATTGGACCGGTTTTAAAAGCCAGGGCCCGGTGATGTTTTAAATAATTTAGAAGTACGCGTATAATTAATTCAAAACAAAATATAAAAGTGGTTTATATTTTAATGTGGCTTTACAATGCTAATAAAGCATATATAAAATCTTGAACAAGCAAAGACTAATTAAATACGAAATTTCAATTAATCCAAATTAAAACCAGTTGGGTGATAGTAATTCATATAGGCAAATGAAAATGTGACTTAACGATACTTAAAACTTCGATTTCCGTTCGCATGCCAATACTATAGTGACATATAACGTCAGAATATGTCATACTGATATAATTTACAACATTTCGATCTAGATTAATTGTTTGTTATGAACAAACTTAGTTACTTTGTTAGATTATGATTGTTTTTACAACGAAAGTGAACTGCCGGTAAATATAATCAACATGGATTATAAATTATAGGGAAAGTTAACGTAAAAATTAAATTAACGTCATAATTGTGTAAATCAAGTAGCGTAATTATATATGCAACTAGTGTGATTATATAATTGCGTCGTAGTGTAACTACATTATGCTGTAATTACACTATACTATAATTACACTATATTGTATATATAATTGTACTCTTTGATTCGCACAGTTAGCACGTTAATTTAATTTGTATTTGATGTAAATCCATCAATTATAATCCGCCAATATATTTTAGTTTATTAAAATTCAGTTTTTAAAAATATGAAAAGTATAAATAATGAAACAAGTGATTGTTAGATGATCACATACCGCGTATCCACTAACAGACCGATAGTACTTCTGTGCCACCGTAATGCTACTGTCGTATTTACCCCTGTATTTATCCGCAAAATCAAATAGCTGCAAATGATGACAATGGTAAATTAGCCAAAGCAACAGGGGCAGAATTGGAATTTAATGTTAAAAGTATGCAACTATGTATGAGTAGGTGTCATGGACCACGTGTGTTCACCGACAGTCAACTCGACGGATGAGATCTGTGATCCCATAATATTTCAACGGTGGATGCACATTATCCGTGATCCAACATGTGTCCCAGCATATCTATCTTTTTAGATCAAACAGACATACCAAACCAAACTCCTTTGCTTTAAACGTTTGTATTCAATGCATTGTTCATTGTACATCCTAAAGCTATATATATCTTTTATTTTTTTTTATATAAAGTTATATGGTCTTTATTGCTTCTATAATATATGATTGTTTATTGGATTACATCGAAACAGAAGGCAAGCGGCCAACAAGCTGCGCCGCTACCCCTTTTTGAATCGCAAAAACGTGAGTTTGTGTTTTGGCATATGTTTTGTTAGGAAGATATCCCAATTGACTGCACTTAATGAATTGTTAATTGTACCTTAGTATAAGACAAATTAACAACACAACAATGCCTACTTGTGAATAGAGGTGGACAAATAAAACGGTAACGACCCGACCCGAAAATCAAACCGGAACCGAACTGGTTTGAAACCAATTATGTAGAAACTGGTTTGGAACCGATTGAAACCGTAGGTTTACAATCGGTTTGTAATTTTCTCCACCAAAACTGGTTCCAAACCGGTTAAGGTTAACCGAACGAAAACCGGCCAAAACCAGTCAAAACCAAACCGAAATCGACCATAAACTAGTTAAGAAACCGATTTCAACCAGAACCGAAACCGATCATAAACCAATTTTAACAATCACACTAGAGGTGGGCAAACAAACCGGTTAACCGAACCGACCCGAAAATCAAACCAAAACCGAACCGCTTTGAAACCGATTATGTATAACCCGGTTTGGAACCGACTGATACTGTAGGTTTGGAATCGTTTTGTAATTTTCTCCACCAAAATGGGTTTTAAACCGGTTAACCGAACCGAAACCGGGTAAAATCCGGTCAAAATCCGAACCGAAACCGATGGTAACATGATCAATAAACAAGTTTCAACCCGAACCGAAACCAATCATGAACATGTTTTGACTTTTGTTAACTAAACCGAACCTGTTTCAACCCAAACCAATTTTGGATTTTAAACCGGTTTGTTCCCCTCTAAATCACACCAAATATAATAAGTTTATGTACCTCTACATGTGAAGTTAATATTTAATAAGTAACGGAAGGAAATAAGTAATCAGTATTCCATGATATGCGCATCATTAATGCGGTTATCTAACTTACACCTGACAGTAACCAGCCTGACACTAAAGCCATGAAAAGACTAACTCTAGATATCTTAGGCTTATTTATGTGTACTGCAGTCTCCGGTGGGGATATTTATATTCAGATTTATTTAATAAGATTTTATTGTTGCCTAAATAAAGGTGATATAGTGACATGTTAGCGGTGCCTTAAAAGATCCTAACTGTATTTACTTCAACTACTTCGCTAAAATACGCATGTACTTGCTAACATGCACCGTATTACCCTAAGACATGGTTTTTTTTGGGTTTTCTAGGTACCCAGGCGCCCTCCTATATGCCCTGTATACTTGTCTATACGTCTCTTTATAGCTCTATACATGACGTATAACCCTCTGTATAGCCTTATACAGAATGTATAAGAGGCGTTCTTAATAAGACCTTTTTTTCAATGACAAAGGACTAATGTGCAACTTTTCATTAAAGAAATAAAAATCTCTTAGCTTCTTTTTTTCTTTTCTTTCTTTTTTTTTTTTCATTTGGGTTGTGCTAAACATATAGTTGCTATTGTACTTGTTGCATCCCTTTAATTTGTCACGATCGTAACAATATTCCCTTATTTTCACACTATAAGACAAAAACAAGGACCATATGATCTGATATTTTTAGGGTGGTTGCAATAAAAATTTACTCGGCACGCTTAGCCAATTCCTTAATAATATACTATCGAGTCGGTAGAGATTAGTGAATAATCAACTGACCTGGGAAGCATGAGAGAGGAGCAATTTAGAGTAAGCGGGGTTGTAGCGTCGGAACACGACGGCGGCGGCGGCCATAGCAGCCGCCGTCTCTCCGGCAAGGTCCGACCCAGGGTTATTTTGGTCAATTCCATAAGCTTTTCTTGAAGTGGTCATGTCTTCTGGCCTTTGCCAACAATAATGGTCAGTATTTCCATCTCCAACCTATAACAAACCACACCATTCAATCAACATCCTTAAAAGACAATCCATATTTTGTTTTAAAACATTAAAAGTTTAAAACCAATCAAATGTACCTCTCCATAAAGAACATTTGGTTGAGGATGAGCTTTTATGAGATAATCAGTACCCCATTTAACAGCTTCCATAGCATGACCAAGCTCACCACTTATGGCCATTTGTTTCCCATATTCTATTATGCTCCAAGACATCATTGTTACTGTAAATGCCATTGGTAACCCAAACTTAACGTTGTCTCCTGCATCATAGTAGCCTCCAACAAGATCCACCTTCATACCAACATTTAACCATCAAGATTCCATATTTTTTCAAAACAATTAAAGGGTTTGATTTAAATTTAAGTTTAAGTAAATACCCAAATAAGGTTTTGGAAAATAAAAGCCAAACTGGATTTTAATAACCCAAACTGTGACTCATTTGCCGACAATAAAGTTACACTCAAAACTTTATTTTCGTAATCTCAATCACGTAATCATAATTGAGTTACACTTGATTTTCACTCGATTTTGCTAACAAAAATTATTATGAATAAAAACGTGGAAGCACATCTTTCTTGCGGTTAAGTGACTGAAAATCAAATGTAAATCGAGTGTATATCTATAACGCTAAGATGAATTAATTTCTCTTGAAGATTATTATTATTATTATTATTAATTCTTTTTGAACATAAAATGATTATTATCAGGTAATGAATTATAGTTTAAATTATTATGAATAAAAATATGGAAGGACATCTTCTTGCGGTAAAGTAAGTGAAAACCAAGTGCAAATCTATAATGGTAAGATGGGTTAATTGCCCTTGAAAATGATTATTATTATTAATTATTTTTGAACACCAAATGATTACTATATACCAGTGAATATTGGTAGTTATAATTTAAATTACTAAAATCCAATTTGACTAAATAAAACAAAATTAAACACTAGAAACAAAATTTTACCCCATTGACTTTGCCATCCATGAGACCAGAATGGCCTCTCCATTTGACTCTTTGATTACCAGGAAGATAACCAGATCTCTGAGCTTCAAAGAACAGAATGCTCTTGGTAAGAGCTTGCTTGTAGTCATGTGCACCTGCTAAAGCCAAAGGTACAATCCCAACAAGCAGAAACAGAGAACAAAGTCTCATAACAACCTCCATTAGAAACCAAACAAGTTGGATGTCTGAAATCACAATGTTGGTCTGGTTGGTTTGGTTATCAGTTAAATTCCTGATAAGCCAACTTTAGAGATAGAGAGAGGACGGAGAAAGAGGCTATGCAATGGATGGTATATATGGAGATGAAGAGAAGGTGACAAAGGCTCAGAAATGGGGAGAGTGTAATAAATGCTGGTTTGTGCATTAATGTTGTCATATTTACGCTATATTATTATTATTATTATTATTATAGTCAGTTAGAATAAAATGTTTTCGTTTTTTAACTTGGAGGCTGAGAGGTGAGTGTCGAGAGTGCACTTGTGAATTGCTTGGAAGGATCCTAGTGTGGGGATGGGACTTCTTTTTCTTGTAAAATTTAAAGGCACTAAATGTTAAGTTATATAATATCACTAGGATAATAACCCGTGTTACACACGGGTGGAAAACATATTAAGAAACAATATAAAATGTAAAAAACATATTTAATCAGCACAAATATTTGACATACATTTTTTACCAGCAGATATTACAAAAGATGTTAAACTATGTCTATAACATAAAAAGAAAATACTTTATAAATAAATAATTCAGTAAATAAGGAATAATATAACATAAATGAACCATTATATCTGAAAAAAATAAAAAACCACATTAGTAACAGATTTTGTAATATTATTTGAAAACCAAGCTTACAAATATATACCAGGTTTAAACTTATATTTTCATCCGTATAGAGTTTTCGTTCAAAAACCTTTTGAAACAAAAAATGTCGGGTTTAAAAACCGTAGCTTGCATTTGATCCTCCTGTCATGAAATAATAATAATAATAATAATAATAATAATAATAAACATGTGTAGATAATTAATGAAAAGTGTAGTATAAAGAAAGAAAAATATAAAACAATAAAAAACTTACAGATTGATCCATAAGAACCATCTCTATCAAGAAGTCCTCGTTTGGAGTGTTTGTTATCGTTGACTGTCGATACTCTCAAAACTCTAACCTTAACTGTGGATGTAGATGTTTTGAGAACATCAATTTCATCCAACATTGTAAAGCTTTGAGCCTCTATTGTAATCTGTCTTAAATCAAACGATAAAAGACTTTACTGAAATAATTCGTTTAAATATAAAATTTATAATTAACAGTTGAAGAACTTACTTTGTAAAAATTTCAAAGGCAGAAGATTGTTTTAATGTAGAGAATGCATCTATGAGCGGATGTTATATACTACATATGGAGATGTTTATAGTTCAGAAACCGTTTTAATTAAATAATAAAGACAATAAATCGAATTCAATGAAATGCAATATACATCTATAAATAAAACCTCATAAATAAGCCTATAAATGCAACATATAATTTATAGTAAAAATCCAGGGCTTGATTTTTGGAACTACAAAAAATTAGACATCTAACTATAATAGTAAACCAATTTGACCTGTTGACTAATTCAGAAACCGTTTTAATTAACCCATTTTCTTTTCTTTTACTTTTATTGTAATGTTTGCCGGCAATCCATCCCCTTTAAAAAAAAATTCCTGGTGTGTATTTTGTAAGTTTGTTTAATTGTTTTTTTGTAAGATTGTTGTTGCAGGATTGTTTAATTAAAAATAACAATTTTTGTAAGATTGTAAATTTCTAGTCAATATATAACTAATTTATCAACTATATTAAAAAAGATTTTAGTTTCCAAAAAATAACAGTTTAATGTTACCACAAATTTATTGTGAATATGTGAAAAATAATTATATGAAAATGTGGTGATGTGGAGTCATATGTGAGCATCCTAGATTAATGACACGTGTATAGAATTGAGTTGTTTTATTATATTAGTTAGATTAGGTATTTACAATATATATGTAATATTTTCTTTTATTATAATAAATGTATAAGAGCATTCTCATCCAACCCCTCATATTATGTGAGAGATGTTTTTATAATTTAGAGAGTGATTTAGGGTGTTGTGAGTGAAGAGTTTTTTTATATTTTAGAAAAAGTAGTGATTTGAAAAGTTACTGTTCATCCTCTATAATTTTTTAATATATTTTGAAAGTAGTTGTGAGTGAAGGAAAAAGAAAATGTAATGATAAAAGGTACAAAAAGTATTATTTAATTGAAATGAAGAGAAAAAATAAAGTGAGTTTTAGTATAATTTTTAGTTTGAAAATAAAGTGTGGGATGAGAATGCTCTAATATTACTATTAATTGTAGTTTTGAATAACTGACTAACGTGTCCTTTTTTTTGGATTGAAAAGAGAGTATAGTTGACGGTTTTTTAAGAGCATTTATATTGGAACATCACTAATCACATTTTTTATATAATATAGAGAAGAGGATAGAGAAAACAATTAAAACAATGTTACATTACAATATACATATTAGAGAAAACTAAAGTACACTTTAAATTTTTATTCAATCCTTTATATATTTTTTTAGTGTATAAGAAAGAATAAAAGTTTATATAATAAGTATTTGCGAGTAAGATGTAGATAGAAATAGAGAGTTGAATATGGAAGGTTTTTAAAAAAAATAAACAAAATTTAGAGAGAAATATGATTTTTAGCTAAATTAAAAAGATGAAGATTTAGTTTCCAATGTAGATGCTCTAACCACTTTATACACGACAAATATACACGAAAGTCGAACGTACAAGTGTTGACGATCTTTATTTAAATTGAGTGATATGAAACGTACCTCTATAATATATAGCTAGTTTAAAAACATACATAAAATGCTTGGTGATTATGGGTTATATGTTTTGCTTGGTTGATGTTCATGTAAAAAAAACATGTTTAGAGCTTATATGATCCTTAAAGCTTTTATAGACACTAATGATCTTTTTCAAAATGTTCATTTAGTTGGATACATTCTTTTTTTATACATAGTTTTTTTTAATGTTTACATGATTAATACATTTTCTAAGCATATCAAAACATTAATGCCAATAAATCTTAATATTCCATGTATTATTTTGAAAATATCAATATAAAATTTAGTATGTCTGTAATAAAAATATTTTTGTCACATAATGTACTATATCATTTACCCCACGTATCACCATCCACACATTCACACATAGTGACAAAATTCTCTTTATAACAATAACGTGCAAATACACTTTTTTTTTTATGTTTATTAACTTTACATGAGGACAAATTTATTAATTAAAAATAAAAAATAAATTCATTAGTTACGTGATATTTGTCGTTTCAAGTACGTGGCAACGGACGGTGAAAAAAAAAACATTAGGGGTGTATTTAGCAAGGAGTTTTTAGGGGCTTTAAGCTTTTTAAAAAAAACTCATACCTAACAAAAAAACTTGTTTGGTTCAATGGACTTGAAGTTTTTATATTAGAAGAAAAAGTTTTTTTTTCTAAATGAGAAAAAGCTACAGGCTTTTACAATTGAATTTACAATTTTGGTACTTGAACTTTCATCAACTTTTGTTAATTTATATAATAATTAATTATTTTACTCTTATTCAAAACTAACTACCCCCATGACTTTTTAAAAGTCCATAATTTTTTCACACGTTAATATTTTTTAAACACATTACATCATAAAAAAAGAATATTTTATTCTCTTTAATTTGAGTATGATATTAATATACTTCTTTACCGGTTATGATTGGCAACAAGTCGAGTCAGACGAGCTCGAGTCATGTGTAAGACCAAATTAGGGTCGGAACGAGTCGATAAAAAAGGGTTAATTTAGTTCGGTTCGTGTCAGTACGGTTTTGGGTCGAAAGGGGCCAGGTCAGAATATGTTTCAGATTAAAACGGTGTCGGGTCGGAAAATGTTTCAAATCAAAAGATGTTGGTTTAAAAAACTATTTATTTGAAATTACTGTATATTTTAGCTTTGTTTCTTGATTTTCGTCACGATTACACGCTTGCTGCCTTTGCACGAAGTACACGTCTGCATTCAGGTTATGCATGCACTAATATCAAGTGAATCACGTACCGACACTGATTATGCAGTTGATCTCAAGTTGCGCGCGCACTCTGCTGCACCGCGCTGACACACAATTAGTTTTATTAAAAGCTCCAGCTACTCTGCCAAATACCTAAATATATCTAAAAAGCTCCAGCTACTATGCTAAACACCTAAATATATTTAAAAAGCTACAGCTAACAGTTAACAGCTAACAGCTACCAGCTTCCAGCTTCTAGCTAACAGCTACCAGCTAGTTTTGCCAAACATACCCTAGGTTTTACGACCTTTCATCGAGAAATAGTAAAACGTAAACTTGACGCCAACACCCTGACAATTCTCCCCACCGTCCATTTATTTACTATTTTAACCCACAAGCTTTTCCTTTCTTTTCATTTTCACCCTGACACTTTGACCATCCGATATATACTCTTTATATATTTACCATTTACTCTCTTTTGTTTCATGTTGTCACACCCCGACCAAAGGCGGCGGAACATGCCGAGGTGTAACGATTGTCCATAAGCACATGACACTAATTAAAGTGACAGTATTTAATAAACTCATTTCATTTCACAACATCGAAAATGTCACATAACAATTATCCATAAAATAACCATAAACAAGATATCACAAAATATGGCAAATTTGATATTGTTCATTTTTACTAATATCCTAAGGTCTTTGATGTCGTTTTCTTCACAATCATAAATCAACCAAGATGCAAACCTGCAACATTTCATAAAATAAAGTTTGTCAACACAAAGGTTGGTGAGCAATTCATAAGTTTAATCATATTAGTATATAATAAAGATAGCCACAAAACTTGCATACGAAACGATAAATAAAAGTGGTAATTTGGATAAATAGATATCGCTAAACACATTAGCGACACCTAGCTATAAGGGGATGCCAAATAGTCTAGGATTTTATAGTTATCGTTAATTGCATTACGTTAACGACACCTTGCTATAAGGGGATGCCAAATAGTCTAGGATTTTATAGTTCCACAAACCAAAAGCGATAAACACATAGGCATATAAGCATAGAACACCAAATCGAGCAATTATTTAGGTAAAGTATACAACTACATTTGTGGTTTAAGATTCAAATATAAAACATTTTGTTGAATAAGTATGAAATGTCACCCCTAAAATAAAAGATGGAAAATGGGGTATGAAGTACTCACCTTCAAGTAGTAAACTTGAAAGATGATAATTTGGAGATTTGTCGGAACGACAAGTTTAACGCACAATGCCTAAAAAGAAAAGAAGTCTTGAATTTAGAAATGTTGTCTTGAAGGTCTTTAAACAAAATAAATGTTGAGAAATGTAAATAATTAAAGTTCAAGGTTTAAAATGTAACTATTTAATAATTTATAATAATAACCCTTTAAAAATGTAAGTTTGCTCGAAACCGGGTTAAAGTATCTAACCTTAATATTTACTCAACCTATGTTAAGTAATAAGGTGGGTAAAATGCAAGAATGCAAATCCCTTTGGAATAAAGATACTAAAACTGTTTTTTTTTATCGAGTGTTCGGGTTGTCGGTTCGGGTCTTGATAATTGGTCAAACCCAAAGTCAACTTTCCAAAATATTGAATGTTATGAGATAACTTAATAAAATTTAATAAGACTTAACCAAGTATGTAGTTCCATTGTTTTAGAACTAACAACGCACGTTAAGCGAGTGTTCGGTTTTGTCGGTCCAAACTTTGTTATGAGATCAAGTTGGATCCAACATTTCCAAGTACTTAAGAAAATATTTAAAAATCAATTTGTAACTATTTTTAAAGAAATATACAAGTCTTGATGGCTAAAAAAAACACACTTGTGTGTCTTAAGCGAGTAAGAATCGGTTTGGTTTTCACATGTCCAAACACTAAAGAACTTGTATAATAATGTACAAATAAAAAAAATACTTTAAGTTTTACAACCAAAAGCTAACAATAAAGTCTTTAAACAAAAGTTCGGTTTTAGGTTCGGATCGTGTTTCGGGTTAAGACTGAGGTAAGATTCTACAAACCCATAACCATAGAATTTGTAAAAATGATTTTAGAAACTTAGATCTAACAATAAGTATGTTTAAGCAATTATTTAACAAAACTAGTAACAAAGTTCGGTTTAGAACTATTTACGGTTAAACCGAAGCATAGACTCTTAAAAACCCATAACCATGGAACCTGTAAACATGACCAACAAACTAAATTAAGCAAGATTAATATGTATGAATAAGTTATATAGATGTATATATATCAAGGACACGAAGTCCTCCATGAAGCCTTGCCTTATGAGGTCCGAAACCTCACCGACCGGAATCGGAGAAGTAACTACCAAAGTTAAACAAGGGGTGTATATTATATATATGTTGCACAACCATAAACAAGTATTAATAAGGCTACATAAACTAATTAAGATGAAAGACTAAAAACCTTCAAGAACACTTAAGAAGATAACCTTGAATCTTTGATGTTTAAGAGAGTTTTTTTTTTTTTTGAGTTGTAGCAAGGGAAAATGAAGAGGAAATGTGGTGTATATATAGGGTAATGTTGGTGGTCAAATATGGGTGTGAGACACAAGAGTTTTCATGCAAAATGGATCAAGACAAAAAATACAAAACAACAAAAAAAAAATAAAAAATAAATAAATAAATAAAAATAAAAATAAAGGTAGGAAGTTTTCAGGACCCAACAAGTGTGAAACAATATTGTAACATAAATCCATCATTTTGATTATAACATAAGCTTCGGTTTACAAATCGGGTCGGTTTACGTAATAAACAAATACAAACAAGACCCGAAATTGACGAATGTCACACATGTCATCATGTTACGTGTCTAAGTTTTATCTACAGTATATAGCGGTACAAAACTAGACCTTACTAAAACGACAAATATGAATATATGTATGCGTCGGTTTAGAATCAGTCTCTGTCACATTAGAATGTGTTACGGATCGGGAATCATACTCTGAGAGTCCGAGCTAGTCATATATGTTGGTATTCTGGTTCATACTCACAAGTCGGTTAATATAAAAGGACCTAAGTTGGTCAAGTTGGTTTAGTTTCATAATTGTATTTGGATTGGTATGGTAATACTTTGGTCTCCAAGTTAGGGTAAGACCGATACATATTGGGTTTGGGTGGAGGCTTTGAAGGGGGTGAATGATGATCAATAGAGAACTATTCTCAAGCTTTTTTGAATCAGTTTTCTCTTACAATAATAAATTGTTTTAACAATCATGTGCTTGAATATAAGTTTAATTTTGGTTTCGTTAGATCAAAGTACAAGAAATAATACATTTGGACCGAATGATGCATGTACGGAAATGTTCACATGCGAATTGCACCATACCAATAATCGGTATTGTTATAACTGGTAGAGTATTGTGTTATCTGTATCTACATACAACACTGACTATACCAACACACTTTTGGTTTCTTTAATTGGTTAACATTAGAGTTAACACTAAAAAGATATGTATACTTCTTGAACTAACTAATACCTAAGTTAACTAAAGATAATTTCTGTAAAAAAAGTATTAAATAGTATTCATAGTTACTTTTGTCCATAGTTTCTGTTCTTATGCTTTTATGCTAGCGTGCCAACAATAATAATTACTAGATTGTAAATGGTTTCATCAATATTCAATACATATATTTTTAATCCAGAAATGTTATGATTTATATTTTATGAACTTAGAAAATATAAATAATCAAAGATGGGACTAAAGTAGACTATTGTCAAAATTGTGGACCACTTTGAAGATTTTATTCTAACTGCAGTTAACCGTTCCCCACGAAAAGAACAAAGTTAAAGGGCCTCAATACGCATTCTTTATTATATTTAACACTTTACTAAAGGTTAAAACTTAAAACTCTTAAAAGTTAAAGCATAAGACAATCCACCCTTTAAGTCTTATGATGTTTGTTTGCGAATTAATTAGCTTAATAAGATGTAGATCTTAACAATTTTTTTAACATCACAAGAAATTTATTAAATATATATAATGCATATGCCAAAGCATATATACAGTACAAACATCAAAATGTAGACCTCGGTATTTTTTTTGAACGGTCAATGAATCCTCCAAATGGGTTACTGTCTAAATTCAACGCATCGAGATAGACTCGTCTTTCGATCCGGGAAAAACCCTTAAGGCCAACGTCTTTGAACGCTCGCCCGAAGGTATGATAGTGCGAAGAGATAAAATATTATGAAATGTTATGAAGTTAAAGTTATACCAAGATTTCCATTTCAGTATATTCTATTTTGCCAGGTTCTTCATACAAGGGTACGGACTCGACTTGAATTTCTCCTCTGCACTTTGTAAATTGCTTGACTTGTTGAAATTTTTTGTCGTTTCGTGCTTTCTAAACACACTAGCAAATTGCCATGTATATTGCTTAAGTCACTTTTGTTACTGCGGGACATTGATGTTTTTTTGTTCTAACCGATTGATGTTTGTTTAAAGAAGCTTACAAGAAGTATAGATATGTAACCATAATTCCATGCAAGTAATGGATCAGTTACGAGTACGAAATGCTTTTCGCATACAAGTCGGATAGCGCATTTAACAAAATCATGAGAGGCTAACAAATCATCACTTGTCGCATGTATGCGTTGCAATGAACACCTTCTAATCCATCAATAACCATTGATGATGCCTTGAAAAGTGAGAGCTACAATACCGGTGCTCGAACTAGTACTTGTTATATATATATAAAACTAGAAAGATTCCTGGCGCGTTGCGCCTGGTTGATGTTATTGGCAACATGTCAAATCGGGCAGTGCATCTGCAAGTCAAGGTGAATTTGATCTGTGCCGGGTTACGAACCGATAGCACTTCGGTGGGTATCTGGTTACAGCGCAAAAGATAAAGCAAACCATAAATCCATCCACACCCAAATACAACAATTTGACATAATTAAAAAAAAATGTGTTGAACAAAGAAAGCACGTGCGTTGCAGTTATGAACTGATACGAATTCGTTGATTCTGAAATAGAAGGGAAAAAAGTGATAAAAACCCCGCGCGTTGCATTCGCGAACTAACACGAATTCAGTCAGAATCGACGTTGTCGACACTAAATCATGCAAAAAAAAAACCATGTGTTGTGGTGAACCGACACGAGTTCGGTTGGTATCAAGTTACGACACCGAAATTAAAATATCACACCCCGACTTAGGGCCTAGGCATGTGACTATCAGTTGGTACCTGTTTTGAAAATATATCAGAGTTGCGGGTTATTAGCGGAAGTCTTTGATTATAAAATAATAATTTAATTTGAAAATCTCTTGGATAATAAATATCCAAGTATTTAGTTTCCATACCTTGTTTATTTTTGTTTTAATTATTTGAAACTGAGTCATCTCCATTTGCGAGCATCTAACTCCATAAATAACTCTTATGCCTTGTTATATGTACTATGCTTGCTTTTCCTTTAATATGGGGAAAAATACGTCAGCGATATGCTGGTGAATCGTTGACTCTAAAAGCTTTTAAATAACAATTATAATACAAATATAGATTGTAAAACATATCCTAGCAGATATATTGCTATACCCGGTATTTGTAACACTGCCCTACACACATACAAGTCTTCGAGCCACGTAGCCTATTCCGGAGGACAAGACATGACCGTTAGCCCACGGCCACGTAGCCTTTGATTGTTTAGGCTGAACAGTTATGTTTGGATCCAGACACATGCGCATTCGGTATGAGTTGTTCTGTTCTCTAATTTGTATTATAACGTTTTAGAGATCACGTAATCTTATGCAAGTATTTGACTGACCCAATAAGATAAACAACCTGTCTATCTTATAAAGTATAAATATGTTTGACTGTTTATAAAGGTTTAGCGTATTCACGTTATAAAAAGGTTGAACGTATTCACCTGTGATTGTGATTGCCTGTCTGAATGATGTGGTGATCTCGTTTGAAAAACCTTTACGAATGAATGATGGTTGGACCTATTATAAAATAGGCTTATATAAATACTTGGACCGTTTCTTGATCCAGCTACAGACCTTTAGTCTGGTTTTGATAGCTTTAAACCTTGACTGATCATTTGTTTGAATAAAATATTTAGACCCGTAGTTTTTTCATTTGTTTACAAATCATGTGTTGGGTTTCTTCTTCATGAAGAAACATTGAATAACTATAACCCTGATATGTAAATCTTACGTTTCTTAATCACGAAGAAACATAAATTTTAATTATATCTTTTGCATATAATGTTTCTTAATTGTGAAGAAACTATTTCTGACTTATATCTTCTTGTATGTAAAAGCTTATGTTTCTTAATCATGAAGAAACATTATCTTAACTATAACCTGTGAATGTTATATTTCTTAATCATAAAGAAATATTATTTTTGACTATATACTTTGTATGTGAATGCTTACGTTTCTTAGGCATGAAGAAACATTAATTTGATCATCACTTTCTATTCATGAAACGTTATATTATTGCTTAAGTATGATCAAGGTTTGGCTATAGCCCCGACTATGGTCTAAGCCAAATATAATAATAAAATAATATTTAAACAGAACCCCTACCTTACGCGGGTATACGGAGTTTATATGCCTAAGCTTGTACGGGCAGTACTTCTATTCTCTATAGCGTATCGAGGCTCAAATCGTCGGAACTTCGAGGCTTGGAACGCACTACGAGGTTCGGCACGCAAAACGTGTGAGAAGTGAAGTGGTTGGTGTGAGTTGTGATGTGCCGAACACCCCTCTATTTATAGCCGAAATTCTGCATCTTCGAGTATCGCGAAGATGCAAGCTGTGTCGGTTCACGTATCGCGAAGGTGCTCTAGGTTTGCTGAGTCAGCAGTAGGGTTGCCACGTGTCACCAGGTGCTGCCACGTGTCCCCACGTGTCACACATGCAGACGTGCAACTTTGCGTATCGCGAAGATGCTTTGAGGTCGGTTCAAGTCTTTTATCTTTCGCGTATCGCGAAGATGCCTGCTTTGCAACTTAGCGTATCGCGAAGATGCAAGTTTCAAATTTCCATTTTCAGTCCTTGTACTATCCAAAAATACTAAAAGGGCCCTTATGCGGCTCGCGGCGATGCGAGCGTGTGAAGTGCCAAGTACGCCACATTACGCCCATCGCCCGAGTCCGAGTCCGTGCGCGTCGGGTGCTTCGCACCCTCCGCTAGGACTATGGAAAGTGGTTAGCCACATTAAAACATTTATATGGAAACTTACTTCCTTATAAAGAGCTTCCATTTCTTTGTTTGTTTCCATGTGGGATAAAAAATTTTCTTATTTCTTTGAGATAAAATGCTTTCTTTTTCTTAACTTATTTTTCTCATTACTTGTCTTTGTAATTATTTTTAATCCTTCAACTTTCAAAGTTGGCAACTTTAGCCCAAAATAAGTATGGGTTTTTCCTAGATGTTACATCCTTCCCACCTTGGAATGAATCTCGTCCTCGAGATTTGCTGTCTTTGGTTTGGATAATTAGATTCTCTTTAATCTGACTCTCGAATTTAATTCTGAGTTAATAAATATTTGAAATACTTGAATCGTTGCATCTTAATTGATATTATCAGTCAATGATTCAGAATATCATAAGTAATTATAAATTGCTAAACACAGTGGCCAGTTGTGTTTAATTATTTATCTTACCTTTTGTATTCTAAATATTTACTAATGTTAACTCTGTTTGTTCCTTGAATTCAATCTGTTGAATCTACTCCATCTTTGATTGCTGTGACATTCGTCATTTTTCAAACCCGAAACCCACACCATTTTAAAATTGTAATAAATCCGGATCCGTTTTTATTAATAGAGTTGGATTTGCTTATTTTATTTACGATGTTAAAATTCATTATTTTAATCCAATTAATTACAAGTTTCATTTCATAGCTTTATATCTTTTATGCATTTTATATCTTTATTTCTCTTAATCTATTATATGTTCCATATTACAAACGTTAATCATGTTTTGTTATTTATTCAAGTCATGCATTCAATCCAATTGATGGCCCAATTTATTAGTTTTATGTTTTAATTAACATTTTTATGATCACATTAATCTTCTTTAATCAAAATTCATATGTTACAAGTCTATATTTATGATTATTGTTCAACATTTTAAAGACTATTTAACACAATTAAATTCTTTAACCAACTTAATCAAATTGAAACACCCTTGACTATTTTTTTTCTTATAAATTGAGCTCATTTCTCTTCTTTCACTTTGTCACATCCACAATTACTAAATTTCCTTCTTCTAAAGCTCTCTTTGGTGTTTTGCAAAACTTTGACTTATAAAGTCAAACCGATCAAGTTCAAGACTTTTTTCTTATTATTTTTTATGTTCTTTCCTCAGGTATGTTTTTGTTATTTTATGCATGTCTCTATCATTTAGAAACTTAATGCTATGTTAAACTTAACTTAACATTAGTATTAGTTCATAAAAAAAAACAAACAAACTTGATTCGCTTACGTATTTATTCGGTTCGGTTTAGTTATTTTATATATCCAACATCTAAAAACTAATTCTCGTCATCACATCAACTAAAAATATATACTTTTTAACAAGTTGGAAAATAATGTGACTAACAGAAATAAATTTGACCAATAAAATTTGTATCCCATAAATATTAAAGTTTTCTTATTAATATTAAATTATTAATTAAATAGTATTAAAATACTTCAAACCGTTAAAGTTAGCTTATATTTCATTAACCTTTAATGTGTTATCATAATTATTATTTTCGAGATAAGATCACTACTTGAAATCCGTACTCCATAATTCCCTTATTATTTATTAGCATTAGTTACATTATTAAATTAATATTAATTCGTTAAAAACTTAAAAAAAATTATATTATAGTATTATATTGCCATAAAATACTAATAACATATACTAAAATAATGCATTGTCCCGTTAACCAAATATATATAACTTTTTCAATCCCGATAGATTAGTCTTTAAATTTCATATTTATTTTTATAGTTCGTGTGGATTGTTCGTCTCGGTTTCTTTGACGCATTTTTGGATTTCGTTTTCTCGTTTATCATCAATTGCGAAGGTGAGTTATTCATAACCCCATTTTTAACGCTTTGTAATGTTTTGGAGTGTAGCACGTCACAAGTTTTTCTTTCGTTAGTTATGCGCTTGTTTATAAACCGATTCACTTATATCGTACATGTTAATATTATTCGTGCATATTGTTTATGATTATACTTGAACTTGCTTGCAACGTGTTTATTGTTTCATTGGTGGAAGTTATGCAAACGCATACGCATACACATAGTGGGAGGGTCCGACGGGACGTACCCGCACCGTCTAACGTTACGACTTCGGTTATTTACGTAAGGTGGTTCTCATTTCCCCGACTTCAACGGCTTCGGCTAAATGAACGGGAGGACGACACTATTTTGATTTCATTTACTTTACGTTTGAATACTTATTGCATGATGATTGTTGAATTGCGAGTTTTCTATATATATGTATACGCAAAAACTTATGAAAACTCACCAACATGTGTTGTTGACAAAATATATTATTTTAAATGTGTTGCAGGTTGATACGATGAAGTGCTAAGGATGAAGATCATTAGTATACCTTAGGTTATTTAAATAAAGAACTTATTTGTGATGTGATGAAGTGTTTATTGTTCCTTTTACTCTTATAAACAATTTGTGTACTTGCTATGCTATGAAATGAAATAAATATAATTATTGTCGCTTTAATAGCGTTACGAGCTTATGAGTGATCTGTACGTTACACCCAGGCGTATTCCGCTTAAAGCCGGGGTGTTACAATTGCGATCATTGGTTTTCTTGTATTCTGACAGTGATGTTGCGTTAATGATCAATCATGTTTAAATTTCAAATTCATTGAATATTTTTTTTACTTTTTGATCAACCATAGCTGATATCCTATCAGTTGTATTTCCTGCAGATCTTGTAGATAAAAATTTATCTCAATGGTATACTGTCCTGTCATATTTGATGTCTCCTGACATTTAATTTGTCTTTTCCTTTCTCGTTATGAAGAATTAATTCAATATGATATCTGTTCTGGGTGTCAGAAATACTTTCCATTTTGATTGTCTTCCTTTAGGGATAAATATGAGCATTCTTGGGTATCACAATGATCTTTATACTAATATCTTTCTTTATTTACATTAGGGAATTAAAAACCCTGTTATGGTTTCAAAACTTCTCGTTTTAAAACGAGTTTACAAGCAATTCATAAGAGTTTAACTAAACTATTGGTTATTTCAAATGCCTTGGATTCTTGAACATTCCCTTTGGCATACTCTTATCATTCTTTATTTTTTATTGCCATATTTTTCTTATGTGTAACATAATTACTCTACCATTCTTTTCTTAACACCACTTTTACTTGCGTGACTCGTCTTTTTTGGATATTCTGTGCTGAAATGTCCCTTTTCACCACAACTGAAACATGTAACAGTTTTCTTTCTACAGTCGTCCTCAAAATGACCAACTTTATTACAGTAGGTACATATGACTGATGCATTGCTTTTGTTTTGTTTTCAACATTTTCCAAAGTGTTGTTTACCATAATTCTCACAAGTTGGTCTTTCCTTGTTCGTTTTCATTTGTTTTACTGTTGCTGTTTCTTTCTTCTTTGCATTATTTTCCTCTTTAACTTCCGTGTCCTTTGACATATTATTGATCAAGTATTCAACTAATCTCATGGCCAAATATACTGTTGGTGGCATATGGGTTCTTACTATGTTTCCTATTTCCTCGGGTAACCCGTATATGTATTGAATAACATTGTTGTATTCTGAATTATCAAGCCGTGAATTTGATTAACAATATTCAAGGAACTCGGCATTATAGTCCTTGAAATTTGTGCCTTCCATTTTGTGGTCTTAAAACTTGATCTGAATATGATTGATTTCATTAATGGGGCAAAACTGCTGTAACACCTGTTCTTTGAATGCTTCCCAATTCATTTGATATACGATTTCTCTGCCCTTTAGCATGACTAAATTGTTCCACCATTTTAGGGCTTCACATTTAAATTTCAGAGATGCGTACTGAATCTTTTAAATCTCAGTACATTGACTAATAATGACAATGGTCTCGATCTCATCAAGCCATCGTAAAGCTGGTATGACACCTTGGTCTCCATAGAATTCTTTTGGCTTAAAGGCTTCGAATTCCTCAAAACTACAACCTTGGGCTACTAAATTGTCTTTGGTGATTTTACTATGACGAGAAGGATTTCGGTATGGATGATTTCTAATTGTCTTATTTGAATGTTGAATCTTATGTATCTCTTCTCTCATTGTGTCTATGTATGGAGTTATTGTGTTGTGGATCATTTCCTTCATTTTAACGAAATACTGTTCATGAATCTCCTAGGTAGATTCTATTATGTTTCTGTTGCTTGAAGCTTCATCATTATTCCTTTGATTGTTAGGAATCGACATTCTGTGAAATGGAATTGATTTAGTATGACAAAGATACTGAAACAACGATACAATACGAAAGATCTGAAACGTTTAATATTTAATGAGGATTTCTTTTTGATGTTTCCTATTTCTTTTCTTTGATCTCAACTAATTCTCTATTGTGGTTATCTATTTCATATAAGGCACGATCCAAATGTTTGTTTCTTTGATTGAGGAATGATATTAGAGTAATGGTATAAGACAATCGATTCATATGTCTCATAATCGTTTTCCAGGTATAATGAGGGTTAACGAGTATTCTTAAAAGATATCGATAATTCCTTTGTCATATGCTCTTAAAGTAGCTAGTCCATCTCTTGTGTATAAACAGACTATGAGAATTTCCCTAATTCTCTTTCTGGGTCCATTTATGTTTTTCCTTAAATATTTTTATCTAGTGTTGACTCGAAGCAATCTTTCTTTAAAATCTGTCCACTTGGACCCTATACTTTATCTTATTTCTTATTTCCAGATTTTCCAGAGGAATTACTTTGGGAATTTGTACCATCTTTTCTTGACATAAATCTTTAAAGATAAGTTTAATAAAGCATATCTTTTGTTTATTTTGCACAAAATCACTCATAACTGTTGGTATCCTTATGATAAATTTCTTATCCTTGTCATCCTTTGTCTATTTCTTTCTCTTTTTGACTTTCTTTAGTATTCCTTCCTTAATTAAACATTGCTTCTTGCGTATGAACAAGTATAGATCTTGAATTGCCGGATGATTAAAATATTCTTGTCCCTAAGGATATTTTTCTGAATATGTCATTACTTCTTTTCCTTTTGGTATCGTTGGTTTCTTGGATCGACTTGATCGTAATCCATGTATATTATGGTTTTGTATTCTTTGGGTTTAGCGGGGCCTTGATGTCGGATGAGTCTAACTTTTCCTTCATTGTTGTCTAATAGAAATTCTCATCACTAGATGTAGAAATTGGGAATATATCTGTTTCTATATATCCTTTATCTTTATCGAATGGAAGCTTCATTGATCCTCGACTAGAGTAGTGTTAAGACATATGTGATGATTTATTGTTTCTTTTCCTTTTGACATTATTGATTTAAGCACCATACAGGTGTGGGCACTGTTAGAAAAAGATAGACTGTTTCTCTTTGAGTATAAATATAGCACTACGAGGTTCGGCACGCAAAACGATGCAAAACGTGTGAGAAGTGAGGTGATTGGTGTGAGTTATGATGTGTCGAACACCCCTCTATTTATAGCCGAAATTCTGCATCTTCTCGCTGTGTCGGTTCGCGTATCGCGAAGGTGCTCTAGGTTTGCTGAGTCAGCAGTAGGGTTGCCACGTGTCACCAGGTGCTGCCACGTGTCCCCACGCGTCACACATGCAGACGTGCAACTTCGCGTATCGCGAAGATGTCTGATCTGCAACTTCGCGTATCGCGAAGATGCTTTGAGGTCGGTTCAAGTCTTTTGTCTTTCGCGTATCGCGAAGATGCCTGCTTTGCAACTTCGCGTATCGCGAAGATGCAAGTTTCATTTCCATTTTCAGTCATTGTACTATCCAAAAATACTAAAGGGGCCCTTATGCTGCTCGCGGCGATGCGCCATCAAAATGTCACATTACACCTGAGTCCGAGTCCGAGTCCGTGCGCGTCGGGTGCTTCGCACCCTCCGCTAGGACTATGGAAAGTGGTTAGCCACATTAAAACATTTCTGTGGAAACTTACTTCCTTATAAAGAGCTTCCATTTTTTTGTTTGTTTCCATGTGGGATGAAAATTTTTCTTATTTCTTTGAGATAAAATGCTTTCTTTTTTTTTATCTTATTTTTCTCATTACCTGTCTTTGTAATTATTTTTAATCCTTCAACTTTCAAAGTTGGCAACTTTAGCCCAAAATAAGTATGGGGTTTTTCTAGATGTTACATAAAACAATAAGTTAATTCGTCCACACTCAAAATACAACAAATTAACATATTTACATGAAAAAAACCGTGGCGAAAACCAAAAATATACGCGAATTGTGGCCGTGACCTGACGTGAATTCCTCCAAAATCGATGGACAAAAAAAAACTCGCGGGGAAAAAAACCTTAGGTTGCGACCGCGAGCTGACGTGAATTTTGCCGAAATCATTTGACGGTATCAACGGTAAAAAAAACATGTATTTTACGGCGACGAACCAACGCGAGTTTACATACAAAAAACAAATTAAAAGCTGACCAAATACAACAATTTGACATAAAGCAATCACGTGGTTGCGTCGCCAAACTTCTTCATTATTATATATATAATAATTGTTTTAAAACGGTTTAAGTAAGCTATCAGTAGGTTATTAAGGATGATTTCGTCTATGCTAAACCATCAGTATTCAACATGATATCGATTAGGTAGTAGAATCATCTATTAATATAAATATCTTAGTAAACACTTAGCACACCCAATAAACTTCAAATTATCATTTCACTTGTTTTAATAGTAAAACGTACCCATATAACAATTTATAAACTTTAAGCTACTAATTTTTCAAATTTTTTAGGCTAGTTGTGCAAAAGTAAAAGGCATTGCTTAAGTTGGGAGAAAGTAGACAATGCCCAAATGGTTGACTAAAAAGTTTGACTCCAATATGGGTTTGCTAATCTAGGTACAACATTTGATTCCAAAAGCACAAATTTAGAAATCAAGAACATATGATGCCAGTTGTGCAAACTGAAACAGCATTAAATCGGTCTTGTAGTTGAAGTTATATTCACAACCTGTGAATATAATTCTTAAAAAAAAACCCTGTGAATATAATTCTGAAATATAGGTATAAATGTAATTTGGTAGTGCTGGCAAATTAAAACCAAACCACCGCCAACACGTCTTGCAGGTGATGTGTTTTCACTCAAATTTAACTTTATAAGCTATATATAAATGAATAATTACCATATATTATAAATAAAACAATATATTAAAATGATGTTCTGTTATTTTAACTAACATGATAAAGCACATTTACGTATTTAACAAGTAGTGTTTATAAACCACTTTCTAATAAATACTTATAGTAATTATGGAATGCTATTTAAAAAAAATTATAAAAGTACTTGTAAAGTTGTAATAAAATGATTATAACAAGTTAATTTTAATAGTTCTGTTTTTCCTTGAAAGCAATTTTAATAGTTCTAGTTAACCCATTCTCATAAATGTTTATAATTTTTACAGTTAAAATAGATTGATTAACGTCCATTCCATACAAAAGTGTTTTGGTTTTCTTTATCATTAATTTATAATGCTTCAACAAAGGGTGAGAATAGACGATATGTTACTCTATAGTAGTATTTGTGACGCCTCAAACTCAAAACAGTGACGAAACACATTGAGCTCGGGGTTCTTTCGTATTCAATATTGTCATTTTCTTTTAATTTAGTCCTTTTCATTAACAAATGAGTAGATGAATGGATGAAAAATCATTTATATTCTCATTTGAAGGTTCTTGTTTAAAGCAAAAACTGATTTCAATATTATCGATTATATTAGTCGTATCTCACAGCTCAATGTTTATTTATTTATTTATTTTTGAACGACATAGCTCAATGTTTATCATACACCGTTTACAATTTGTGCAAAATATGATGGTTAGTAAACAAGTTAAAATGTATTCTTAAACAATGTTTTTTTTTTCTTTTTTCTTTTAACGAGCAACAAAGAAAATTATATTAAAACAAGCAAGGTGTTAGGAATACAAACATCAATCACCAAGTAAGACGACAACCACCAAAAACCAGGCTACCCAACTACAAGCTTTACAATCTAAACCGACACAAATCCTCTCAAGTAAAACTCCTCTTCTTTTCCCTATTTTTAATCCAAAGGAAGCCCAATACTTTTATTTCGTCAACCAAGCCCGAGAGTTGAATCAGCACCCTACTATAAACAAGAGAATTCCACATTTTTCCACAAGTATCACTTCACAATTAAACAAATCGCTTGAAAAATGTTGGCTTTGTCTGTTGAAGACGTTGTGAACTTGAAAAGTTCCAACAAATACCGAAAAGCAAACAAGAAAAATGTGGGTACATTACATTTGGGAAATCACACTCTACAAGGATTGTTTAAGGATTTAAAACATTAGAATAAGAAAAATAAATTGTCATGGGCGAGAAATTGGTAACATGTAGTAGGGGTGTGCTGAAAACCGAATTAACCGAGTCGAAACCGAATTAACTGAAAAAACCGAACCGAAGCATTAACCGACGGTTAATTTTTTGTATTTTTGAAACACCGAATTTTCGGTTTCGGTTTTCCATTTTTAAAAAAACCGAAAAAAACGAACTGAACCGATTGGTGGTGATGAAGATTATGAAGATGATAAAGACTGAGACTAAACTTTGAAGACGAACAAGATTATAAATGAAGATTAGGACTAAACTTTTAGCGTTTTTTTATTAAAAACTTTATGGAATTTTAAACTCTACTACTCTAGCAACTTTTTATTCGTATGATTCCACGTAGCATGTGTCTATTTTTGGTTTTTGTATTTAATATATTTGTGGTACTCAAATAGATTCTTACAAGCTTAAAGTCATCCTCTTTATTTTTAAAATTTTTGCAATGTCTACACATAATTGGAAAAAAAAAACCCGACTATAACCGAACCGAAACCGTAAAAACGAAAACCGAAGACGAACGATTTGTATATTAAAAAAATCGAGGACTTCGGTTTCGGTTTTACCTAAAAACCAAACCGAACTGAACCGTGTTCAGCCTTAACATGTGAAAGGAATTAAAAGGTGCAAATGTAATCTTATCTCCTGTGTTATCTTAGAACTAAACGCCATATGTCTTGATACCCCAATCTCTTCATATCAGAAATTCAGAATTACCCTGTAAACTATTAACATTTTATTTGAGTGCAAAATATGAGAAACAAATCCTAAATCTTTATCAAAGTTAATACTTAACATGAGTTTCTTTTGTATTTGTCATTGACCTTTCTCTTTCACTAATAAGAGATTGATGTGCTTGATATCTTATGGTCTCAGATTTAAAACCTGGTCTAAGTAGGTTTTCTTACAATGATAAGTTTCCTCATTGATTGTATTCTTAAAATCCTAGATGAGTTGAGCCTAGAGTGTCAAAATCAGTATGGACGGTTGACATGATACTTCTGAAATCCTTGCTCAGGTATTGAAGATAATTCCAAACACTACTAAAAATAGTTTTTTTTATCTCAAGTTATTGTTGAATTAATATTGCTCTTGCTCACCATATTGCCTTTTGATTTAATCATTTCTTGCTTGCCATGTTGTTTCTTTTTTGAATTGGTACTCAAAGCATGTTTGGGATTGAGCTTGAAAACGACTTATTGGCTTATTGTGTTTTTTTTAAAAAAGCAGACAACACAAAAGTCCTTATTTTACTTTTTTTGAAGGGTTAAAAAGTTGTTTTTTAAAAGCCACAACTCCTAGCTTTTTAAAATGGTTTTTCTAAAAAAGCTAATAAGACAATAAGTTGTTTTGAAACTCTATCCCAAACATGCTCTCAGCCGATCAAACCATGGTTTGGTCGGATCTTTTTTGTTTCTTTTCGATCTATGGATCTCACTATTTCTCTCTATATATTGTAACGTTTATTGAATGAAATGATCAATTAGTTTTACCATCTTACAATAACATTTGGAATACCCTTCTTTCATCGTGTTGAAGTTAGCCATAGACGTTTACACCAACCGTTAGTCTATGATCAGCTTTGTTTTGCAAAAGGGTAGGCTGTTAGCGGATGGTTTGTTGATTCTTGTTCCAAATCACAACACGCACGTACATATCAACAAGTCATGGTTCAAACTCCTTTTATTTAACATCATCTTGGTTGGGATTTGTTTATAACCGCTCTTACAATGAAATGTAAATATAATCTGACATTTTTACCCTCTCACTTGTTGAAGACAAATTCAATCAAGTGAAATATAAAACGAACATTTACAATGATGGATGTAAATTGACATGTGATATTTTTAAACGAAGCTTTATGAAACAAAGTCTAAATTTAAGTTGCAAACTATAAATGCGAAAAATAAAATATATATTTAAGAAGTTAAACATTTTTATAAACTACAAATTGTTATATATGAAATTAAAGACTATTAGAAGAATCTTTTAAAAGGAAGTCACCCAAAAGGATTTTGAAAACACAGCACAAATTTGTCTGACTATATAAAAAAAATTGAATCTTATTCCATTAAAGAGGGTCAATCCAACTAGAGGAACCGGTTGAAATTGATAGGATGTGTAAATGATTTGCTATTTTCAAGTCATTATCAGTATTATTGCCTTCAACTGGAATCACATTCGTTTGCCTTTCCCTTCATAAAATCATTTCTTTTTTATTTTCCTTTTCATATACATGTATATATTTTGTATAGTAATTTTTATTTTATTTTTTTATCATTTGTAAGATTTGAACCCAAACCTTCTCAACTCAAGATGTTAAAGACTTTACCTTTACTAATGAGCCACCAACCCGATTGGCTATAAACATATATGAATTAACTATGCTATCTTAAAGTTTTTGTTTCTTGATTCAACACGTATAAATGATCTCACATAGAAAAATAAATAAAAACCGGATTTCTCACAAAAACTTTATTGGTGGTTAGGCAAACATAATCCATTCTTCAGCCTAACAAAAGTAAAGACAACGAAGCTAAACTTGAATACTTTCATGCTACTTTGGATCAAAAGTTATTTGGTCGGACTAGCTTGATAAATGGTGAAAACATCACGTGTTAAATGCATACATTTTCATGACGAAGATGGTTTGCATGCAAATTTTGTTGTTTATTTTTTCTTATTTTCTTACTATTAAAAAAAATATATACCATTAAAACAATCGTATACTTTGTATACATTGAGTATGTCTTTCAAGTACTTTTAAGTCACATCCCATTATATTATAAATAAATAACTATTCATATCCTTGTAATCTACATTCACACACAACATATATAGGGATGGCAAAATTCCCCGAATCCGACGGGGAAACCCGAAAACCGGCTTATTTTGGGTCGGGTCGGGTTTTGTTTTTTCGGTTTCGGGTCGGGTTTCGGAGATTGTTTCGGGGATTGTTTCGGGTTCGGGTTCGGGTTCGGGTTCGGGTACCCCCGCCCCGACCCGCCCCGATATAATATATAAATATAAATATAAATAATATATATATATATATATATATATATTAAAAACCTACATCCAGACATCTTAATTCTTACATGTTAATTTTGACTAAAATAGCTTGAGGTCAACCAAATCCAACACCAATGGTGAAGCGATAACTTGCACCGCCGCAATCCAAGCACCGCCACACCACCTTGCGTCACTGCCTCCACACCACCTTGTGTCGCCGCCTCCACCCGCCATCGCACCAGCTAGCACCGATACCGCACATCCACCACTGGTTGTTGCCGCTGCTACATAATCAATATGTAAGTTTTGTGATGGATTCTTGAACAGTTGACCATAGACTTCATAAGCATATTACTAAGGTTTTGGTCAAAATTACCCAGAATAGTCAATTTCGGGTCGGGTCGGATCGGTTTCGGGTTTTCGGGTTCGGGGACGGGGCGGGTCGGGGGGGTACAAAAAACCAAACGGGGAATCCCCGAATTAAACCCGACGGGTAATGGGGCGGGTACGGGGATGGTTTTTGGTTTCGGGTTCGGGTTCGGGTTAAGCAAAACCCGCCCCAAACCCGCCCCGTTGCCATTCCTAAACATATACACATCAACACCAATGATCGATGATGAATAGAAGAACTTGCATGTGGATATAGCCGTGGGATAACGATTGATGCACCGATGAATTGTGTATGTATACTCATTGTGGCATCAATAGCGTGACACCAAGTCACCAACCACGCCAATAGTTTGTGATCATGACGTCCGTACGTATTGGGGGCTCGAAGAGTATAGCAACCACATTATACTATTGTGGGCGGTATATTGATTTGTTTTATGGTATTTCATATTTTATAAAAAGAGAACTGCGATTTTGGTCCTTGTGGTTTGGCCAAATCCATAGTTTTAGTCCAATAGTTTTAATTTTACGGTTTTCATCCAAGTTTTGTTTTCACTTGCAATTAAACACGACCTAACTAACCCCGTTAACTTTGGTCGTTAAACCAATCAGCATGCCCCTCAAGTTAGGGGCAGATTTGTTCTTTTTCTCTCTAAATAAACCCCTGTTCCCAAATCCCATTTTCATCTTCGTCGTTTTTTCCTTCGTCTTCCACAAACCCTACACGAACAAACAAGGATTACAATTCATCTCTGGTGGCTTCGATCATGACACATTTGGTTGATAAATGGGCTAAACGATCGCATAACCAATTAAGGACCAAATTGCCACTCATGTGAGGGACATGCTGATGGGTTTAACGACCGGAGTTAGTGGGGTTATTAAGTTCGAGTTTAATTACAAGTAAAAATAAAACTATTAGACGAAAACCATAAATTCAAAACTATTAAACTAAAATTGCATTAGTCAAACCACTCGACAAAAACTACAATTCTCTCTTTTATAAATTTGAAGAGAAATGGATAATGTATTTACATGGATACTATAACTTATCATATATGATTTTATAAGACTAGCTAAATATGCAATATGCCATGGTGAAAATTGAGCGTGAATGTAGGGAACAAGACTAACGTGCGAGTGGGGTTGTCGACGGCGAACGTTGCAACGTGTTGTGTGGGCATGTGTTGGCACGTGCCTCTTCTGACAACTTAACAACCAAAGTATGTGGTGTTGTGCATGTGATTCCACCATCAAATAGGAAGAAGCCACGATGCACCTTCTCCTTCATTTATTACTCGTGGGCCCACATCAAATCCTCCTAAGATGCAAAACACCCCAAAATACAAATTAAGATGCTTACGTGTGTTTAAGACAGATTAAATGCTACGTGTTATTGATCCAATTCATTGAATTAAGACGGTAATCATACCACAATTAAGAAAAACAAGAATGTTTAATTTGATTATTTAACAACATAAAGAATATTGAGTAATGGCATTGGAAAGATAATCGAGTAAGTATTGAAGAGGAATGAAACAATAAACATGGCCATCTTGTGTCATTATACATTCTGCTTGTGTTTCTCAACTAAACAATTAGACTTTGATTTCTCATGAATTGGTTTTTATTTACTCCTAAGAGTTATACCCGGCGTGTTGCGCCGAACAGGTTGGTAAAACCGGGCGATGATAAACCCAAGCGTTGTCGGTCCCAGACGTTGATGCGGTAAGTCGACGTAAATTCGGTCAGATTCGGTTAAGTGCATTATGATACCAGAACTAAAAACCAAAAATAAAACAAAAACATATAACATTTGAGGTTATAAATCAATTGAGTGACATCTATCGGTAGTACTCGTGCGTTGGGAAGATCCGAGCATTGCCGATCCCGGAAGTTGAGGAGGCGAGTCTACACAAATTTTGCTGGTTTCCATCACATCGGTTACGGTACCGAAGTTAAAACAAAATGCAGCGAGTCTACGCGAATTCGTCCGGTTTCCGTTATATTTATCACGGTACCGGAATTAAAAAAACAAAATTCAATGACCAATACGGTGCCGCCAAGTGGCCCAATCGACACTTAGCGGCACCAAAGCTTATAACTATTATATATAATAATTAGGTGCTCATAAAAAACAAGAATTAATGTTTTAATGTCCTAATCCAAGAATACATCACTGTGGAGTTCTCTTTTCCATAGCTATATATACGTTGTAAGGTAAAACGTTTTGATGATATTTGAGGTCAACATTTCTTTATGACATCTCTCGTAATAATGAGACATTGCAAAATTGTCCAAGTTGTTATATAGGAAACGTAAAAGTTGTTATGACCGCAAAAGCGATAAAAGGGCGTACATGAGGAACTAGGCTTTTGTGTTTGCGCAAGGGTTGGGGAGGGGCCGAAACGCTTTGTGATCTGATGTACGCGGTCTTACCCTACCAGTTGTTCAAAGGTCATAAAGCAACAACCTTACCAGTTGCTCCAAGGTCCGCCCTAAAAAAGCGATAAAAGGTTGCATCAAATCAATGAAGTTAATCAAACAATCCAAGATTTACCAATGGATTAGATTAAAAGAAAATCGATAAGTTTTAATAATATACACATCTTGTAGTTTATTCATTGAAAAACAAACTTCAATATCGCCACCTTTTACATTTGTTTCTAATTACCAATATTATAATAAAATATTTATTATTCAAGTTCATAACAAAATTAAACAAAGTAATGATAGTACAAAATTTAAAAAGTATTGTTTATTGATTATTTTAAAGTTACACAATTGAAAAAACAAAATAAGTAACTCAACTGTTCTAAGGGGCTGTTTGACAGTTGCTGAATCATTAAGTGCTGAACCATAAAGAGGTCTGAATGGTTAAGAGAGTCTGAGCCAGTAAGATCTGAACAAGCTAAAGTCTGTTTGGTTAGACATATGAATAACTGTACAAAATGACTATCTTACCCTCTAAACCAATTTATACTGAATGAAATGTATCTGTTTGTTTAGAACCTCGAATGATAAATAAGTATAAAAAGAAAATACAACACATAATAGAAAATCCAAATTACACATTATTACTTCAAAATCCATGAAAATCCAAATAGAAGTTAATACTTCACATACAAAATTAATTTTATTAATTTGAAATTAGTTGAGTAGCAATCTCGTCACGCAAGTAGTCATATACTGAAATTACCTGGTGGAACATTCTTCACGAGAACCTACAGAAAATCAGTTTCATTCATCTTTAGTGTTATATAACAAATTATATAAACGTTGTTGCTCACGTGCATGCGCTTTTGGTTTGATGATTTCACTTACTGTAAACTTTAAACTGATCAAGGCGACGTTTTTCTGATTGAATAAAATGTAACCTCATATTTGCAATTGTCTCATATTCCTTCTTCAAAGCATAGCATGTCCAAAATGTAATAGCATATGCCATTACTACATGGGTATAAAACCTGCAATCATAAAATGTTTTGCACCAACTCATTATACCATACACCCAAAATAATCAAAATGTTTTGCACTAATCAAAATAACTAGATTCACATGTGTATAGGGTGTAAGATCTACTTACGAATACATGGTAAGTTAACTCACTTGTAACGGGTCTAAAATAGTTCGTTCTCCCTTTACAAAGCTAAAATATCCCATAGACTTTTTAACTAGGTTGAAACAACCCGTGACCCATATCTGAAGCTATACTTAGTGAGATATTCTTTAGATGAGTCGGAACGATCCACTTCCATCATATGAAGTTACGTTACTCAGTTACTTCAAAAACACATAATTTGCAATTTTTCTAACGGTTATATGATATTAACCAACTACTAAATGAATGTAAATGTAAGTTTAACTTACCTTTGCTTGTAGGAGTTTGAATACACTTCGTTCGTTTGACCCCTTGACTTCCAAGCTATCCCGCTACCTAGCTTGTTAACAAGTCACCTTTTAACTATTTAGAATGCATAATGTGAATATTTTAATCACCCTACATTAGTATTCTATCTCAAGACATACCACATACACAGCTCAACAAAACTCAATATATACCATTAAAAAAACAATATTCCAAGTTTAACCCAAATGCATACAACCTTTCATCATTAATTAATATTCTATAGTGTAGCTCGCTTCTGCGCAGCTACCGAAAACGGTTGATTTGACTCACTTAACATCCATATATTTCTTTGTTCTAAATTTACGTAGAAAGTAGACACATAGGGCTTTCCAACAATATAAAATAGACCTTTATCAGAGCTACGGTTGATTTTATACAATATTTCTAAAACCTAGACAGAATACAAAAATCCACACAACTCACTTTTTACTCAGCACATATAGTCTGTATAAAACTGCATTTTTGACCCATTTTCGGACCATGTTTGCTTTTGTTCTAAAACTATGTAAAAAGTAGACACGTAGGGCTTTCCGTTCGTATAAAGAACTCCTCAAACGGACAACCGGTTGATTTTATATGATATTTCAAAGTCCGATAAAAATCTGAATTAAAAGCTGCGAAAACCATGTTTAGAGTTCTCCCCACTTCGGCTCAATGACATAAACAACCTCATATTCTTGGTTTCGACTCAACTCATAAGTGTATAATAGTTTAGAAACATCCAATACAATGATTATGGGCTAAGAGATGTCAAAACACTAATATATCTATCAATGATTTAGTTGAGGCATTTTATCAAACAACATGAGTGCACAATAAATCTTTCATAAAAAAATCAATAACTTGATATTCATTTTCCCATAAACTAACCTAATCCTTGATTGATTATAATTAATCATGTTCATGCATCAAGATAATGTATTTTGCTACTATACAATTACCAAACATTATAAAATAAAGAATTAGCCATAAACAACGTTTACAAATCAAGCAAGCTAATTAACAACTGGTTGTTACAGACTTTCAATTACCACAAAGAAAGCATTTGTCAATACAAATAAGAGAAGAAATCAAATTATTAGGTATAGTGATCTTCCAAAATCAAAGAAATCAAAAACAACTTAGAATGAAATCAGTGTGATGTGCCTGATTGAACATAAATCAAATAAATAGAAATCAGAAATCGATTGAGAATGGGATAATCGATTGAATCCGAAATAAAGATTTGAACCTGGGTAGCGACGGCGGCGGGGTGTTGATCGACGACGATGATGTGTTGATCGGCAGTGGCGGCGTTGTTGATCGACATGGTGTTCAGGTTCGGCGGTGGTGTTGATCGACGGCGTGAGGTGAAGAGCGGTGATGAAGATTAGTGGAGAAGAAGTGATATGGCGAAGGTGGAGAAGGCCAGAAGGGTATATATGTCTGCTGAATGATTCAGCGATAGTTTGAAGCTGAATGATTAACAGGTTCTATCTTAACGAATCAAACATATCCATATCTGACCAATTATCCCATCCAGGCTCAAACGCTAAGACTATGTGGTATGGTTACTTCTTAATTCATGATGCATATCAGCGCCATATCATACCCAATTTCAATCCATTCTCTTTCACAATATAAGGAAACGATTACCATCTCATCACTTCCCATTTTCAAATAAAATATTAATATTATCTATTATTATAATAAACAAAAACAATTGTTGTGTCACGTAACACCTGATTGTCCCATTTTTTTGTCAAGTGGCATCATTATTGTTCAAATTTGAAAGTCAAAACTATCTAACTAAAAAAACTAATAAATATTTTAAATATTTCATATGAATGATATATCTATAATTTTTAGTAATAAATAAAGTAAAAAAATAGAAATAAAAGAACGTATGTAGAACTTTTGAAACTCATTTTAGTGCGTATAAATTTATGGGGTATATTTTTAGTTTATTAGTGACCGGTTCAGAAGGTGCACGATTCGTCTTTAATCTAAGCAATACGAAAATGGTTCATCTCATTTGATTATTTTTTACTATTAAATTTATATAATAAGCTTTTTATATATGTATTGATAACTTTTGTTAAAGTGACATAATTTAGCACTCATGGAGAATAGTAGATTGATGATGGTGCATATCAGTACTCTTTCATTCAGATCTAATAATTATGTGTATTTTTTTGTCACGTGTTAATTGATAGTGAAATTCATTATGCTTATTCATTGTCACAAACTTGTATTAACTAGAGTTTCGGGCCAAGCTGATATAAAAAATGAGTTGTTTTGATCCATAAAATAGAGTGGTGTTGTGATGAGTTTTATTTCCTTGATGATATGTTTATATCCATTTAGAGATTGTGTTGTTTGTTATAGGCACAACACTTATTTTTTTTTAATTTCAAATCTTGCAAGTTACGACCATAAAGTATACTTGACTATTATAAATGATAAGAAAATGGTTGTAATTATGGGTATTGCAATCTGATTTTATACATATTTTTGTAAGAAGTAAGATCATGAGCAGGATGTTCTAAATACTAATTTACTTCTTTTAAATTGGTTGTTTATTATTATGATTTGTTTGTGTTCTATCTTCTATGCAAGTATCTCAAAATTGTTTGATATATGGGAGGAATGATGGTTTGGTTTTCAGTGAGATACTTAATTGTTGTAAATAAAACCGTTCCAATAGTTTTTCACTCTGATTTACATAATGGGTCACAACAAGTTCCACTTGAAACAGGCCCACTTTTAGCATGACTTGGAACATTTCGGACAAGTTCAACTTGTATTCGACCCTTTAAGTAAACGGGTTAAATTTGCTACTTGTCTTCTCTTATAACTGGCAAAACGGATGGGTTGTGTTAATCGGCGCAACGCGTAAGAACCCGTTTGGTTGGTACACGTTAGGGTTTAAACTAGTATTCGACCCTTTAAGTAAACGGGTTAAATTTGCTACTTGTGTTCTCTTATAACTGGCAAAACGGATGGGTTGTGTTAATCGGCACAACGCATAAGAACCCGTTTGGTTGGTACACGTTAGGGTTTAAACTAGCTATTTTAAGAAAAAATATTACTTTTGGTTCGAAACATGTTTTCTTTACAACTTTTTTGTTTTTACTTTTACACAAAAATATAAAACTCACTATAACTATTTAGTTTCTTGTATGTTATGGTTGAGTAAAATGTGTCAAGATTGTCTAAAATTAAAAGTTTAGTAAGATGGCATGTTTGAAACAAAAAAAAAATGTGGTAAAATGCCTATAATTTATTGGTATTACACTTTCTTTGCCGATATTATCAAATATGCAGCTGTCATTGCTTCTAATTTTATAATCTAAGGCATTAATTAGAAAAAAAAAAGACATGAAGTAGGCCACACAAGTTTATTTTTGTTGGTTATGGATGGTTAATAATTTAATATCATTTAATATCATTTAACTCCCAATTTGAATCATTTGATAAATTTTTTCTACGATAGAAACTATTGCAGTTGCTTGTTCAACAACAAGATATATTGAAACTAACATAACAATATACTTAGAAGCAGTATGTTTACATTTTTTGCAGCTCTTATGATTTTTCAAGAGTTTTGATGTGCGTTTTGTATATGATTATTGCAACTTGAAGAACAAAAATCATATATAATAAGATAATGAATGAGATTTAATTTTTCAAACCCGGGTAATACACGGGTTTAGAACCTAGTTAATTAATATAAGTAAAACTAAAACTTCAAGTACATATGTAAAGCTAAAAAAAAATATTAAATTTCTAGTACCCATCGTTGTCGGGTATTAGGGTAGTTGAAAATGTAAATATATTTCGCCAAACTTATCGGTCCAAACGCATGTCAAAATCGTTTACGACTTAAAAAAAATATTTTTTTTTTCCAAAACAAATCTGTTTTCGTTAAAATTTATACCGATATGTTAAAAAAAAGGAAAATTCTCAAAATGGCCCTTTTTAGAGAGAGAATTCCCAAAGTAGCCCTTTTTTCCTCAAATTTTTTTAAGATTTGGACTGTCAAGACCATTGGAAAAAGATAAAAATAATGAGGGAGCAGTCCAAATTTTGAAGGAAAGTCAGGTAGGAGACGGGATTTGGGGAAATAATTAAGGTAAAATCCAAATTATTTTGTAATCTTGGAGTAAAAGTTCATATTTTTTCCAAAATTTTTTTTTTCAAAAAACCGTCTTGGGAGACTGTTTTTTTATGTTTCCTACATTTCCCGTCCATATTTTCAAATTCTTGGAAAAAGAGATTTTGAAATCTCGTCTTGAGAGACGCATTTAGGATGAATTTGTTCTTAACAGACGAGATTTCTTACTTTCCTACATTTCACGTCCAAATTATATAATTCAATATGGGTTTTCTTTCTTATCAATCATTAACATTTCTTCATCAATCTTCTTCATCGGATATCTTGTAGCCGGCCAAATGACGAGGTTTAAGAGGGGAGATCGTGTGGAAGTTAAGGATTTGGGTTCCGGGTTCATTGGTTCCTACTACGACGGCAAGATATCCGATGGTTCATTGGTTCCTTAACTTGGGTTACGGGTTCATCGTGTGGAAGTTAAGGATTTGGGTTCCGGGTTCATTGGTTCCTACTACGACGGCAAGATATCCGATGGTTCATTGGTTCCTTAACTTGGGTTCCGGGTTCATCGTGTGGAAGTTAAGGATTTGGGTTCCGAGTTCATTGGTTCATTGGTTCCTTAACTTCCACATGATCTCCCCTCTTAAACCTCGTCATTAGCCAACTACAAGATATCCGATGAAGAAGATTGATGAATAAATGTTAATGAGATAAGAAAGAAAACCCATATTAAATTATATAATTTGGACGTGAAAGGTAGGAAAGTAAGAAACATCATCTGTTAAGAACAAATTCATCTTAAATGCGTCTCTTAATACGAGATTTCAAAATCTTATTTTTCAAGAATTTGAAAATATGGACGGGAAATGTAGGAAACATAAAAAAACAGTCTCCCAAAACGGTGTTTTGAAAAAAAAAGTTTTGGAAAAATATGAACTTTTACTCAAAGATTACAAAATAATTTGGACTTTATCTTCATTATTTCCTCAAATCGCGTCTCCTACCTAACTTTACTTTAAAATTTTGGTTGCTCCCTCATTATTTTTATCTTTTTCCAATGCGTCTTGGCAGTCCAAATCTTAAATAATTTTGAGGAAAAAAGAGTTATTTTGAGAATTATATTGTAAAAAAATTATACAGCCCTATATACTTAGATTTTTTTAAGAAAATTAACAATAACAAGTTTTAACTAAAAACTATTAACTTACTTAAATAATTATGAAAAGTAAAAAAAATACATTACAATTAAATATTAAATTAAAAAACATTATAGTTGAAAAGGTCCCCCTTCTTTCACTTTCTTCTCCTCCCGTCACATCTGCAACTCTCTCAACGCCATTCTTACTTTCTTAGTTTCCATCTTCTTTTCTATATGATTCAACAAATTAACACATCCATTATATTGTAAAATATATAGAATAGAAAATAAAAGGGGAAGATGTTTGAGCGGCGTTTTGATCGGTGAATTCTCCACAACAACTTTACCGCTAGGCAGCACCAACACCATGGGGGCGGTGTTCGCCGCCGGCACCGCCTGCCACCTCACACGTTCATTTTGGCATCGATCCCTTATAGATACCTTTGTGCTTGTATCTAGACCATGTGTAGTCATAATGTTTCTCTTTTTTTGACATTTTATGTCCAATCATCTTTTTCAATTTTCTGCAAAAATGTGATAGTAGTCAAAATGCTCCTCCTCTAGGCATTTTGCACCATATGGTCCCCAGTCAGTTTTTCCACCATATGTTTTTTTTATATTTTTAATAATTAAAATTTAATAAAAAACTACATTAAATAAAACAAAAAACATAAAATTACTTAAAACAAATAAAAATAAGGTTGTATTTTTTGTAATTTCATTTTTTCTTTTTTTGGCTAGGCGTTGGATTCTCGGGTTAGATTAGGGGAGGTATCTCCTAAAAACCTCGAGGTCGGTGTCAATTTGCCTCACTTAAATAATATCGACGACCTTTTTATTGACTTGAAGACGTTCATAAACAAGGTCGTGCATATCTTAGAGTCGACAGTTCATTTCTTCGAACTGTCCTGCCATTTTGGCACCAACACTCGCCGACGATGACCCGACCCTTTTTCCCTTTGCCTTGCTTCTCCTACCCCGGTTGAGGAATCTTGAAGACATTCTTAAATACACGCTCGACATCAACATCATCGTTTAAGTTGAAGTTACGAGCATCGAACCTTGGTGTCTCTGGATTAACCGAAGACGAGGTTTTTGATGGCCTTTAACTTCCGGAGGCGGCGGTTACGAAGCACCACATAGGGTGAAACTTCAGACGATTCCAACAACCCATGTAGTGGAAGGTCCCCGACTTGCTTTGAAACTCTATCAACGACTTTAATTTCAATGATCTCCGCATCACTGACCCCACCATCCCACGCCTCGCCATTCTAGCCGTAAACCGAATGAAAAGGTTGTCATCTCGAGTTTATGTCGGTCCATTTTGTATTGAATCTTTTTTTCCAGTGCAAGTCTCCTCCAATTTCTTTGAAGATCTCCAAAATATTTTTCCAAAAAACGCTGGATGCTTGATAGTTGGCTACAAAATATAGTTAAATAAATATGAATACAAACTTAATATTATTTTTCAATAAAAAATAATAAAATAAAACAATAAGAATAATATTAATCACTTACAACATTCAGGATCTTCCGATATCGCTAGCCACGCCTGTGCAAGGCATTCACACTCGTCCGATGACCATGCTATAGTTTCACTTTTAGCCCAAGGTTCGTGGGGGGGGGGGGGGGTTCTTTGTGTGTTTGCTCTCACGTGAGCCTTCGCCTTTTTTACGTTGGCTCGACCGGGAACGAGTCTTTGGATCCGTTTGTGTCTCTGGCACCGTCTATTCTTCACCTTGTTCGAAACCGGCCATCATCCTCGAATTTTGGAAACCGGCCATCATGCTCGAATTTTGAAAACCAGCCATCATGCTTGGATTTTGGAAACCGACCATCGTGTTCGGTGATGGAATACCGGAACCAAGCAGTTGCATGTATTCCCTCATGCCCGGGTCGTAATTAACACCGACCGGGTACGTATATTTAGGGGCCGTTGGGTTGTGTTCGGTTGCGGATTATTTGGGTCGGGATTGTTTGAGTCTGCTTGTTGGGAGTATTGACTGGAACCGAGTATATAATAGTTTAATGGATTCATATTTGTGGGTAGAAAATAAAGGTGGAAGAGAAACTGAAAGATGATGAAGATGGTAAAGTTGTGGTTTATATTAATAAATAAAATGTTTTTTTTTTAAATACTACCATTGTTCAACGGTAGGATTTTTTTAAAAGTGTGCCAAACTAACGTTATGAGGGAAATGCCGATTCAAAAATCAAACCCAAACGCGGGGGGCGTTTTGACCTAAAACGCCGTAACAAATCCTCGACTACGGACACTAGATTTTTAATGAAAAACGCCCTCTCCTTTTAGCTAGTTGTCTACGGGCATAAAAAAAAACCACCATCATTGAGGGAGAATAATGTGTGATGCTTCACCTGCCATTCGATCCATTAAGGTCCAATAGATCGAGTTTTTCACAAGAGATATGTAAAAGTCTAGCTGCGACATTCAGTTTGACTTTTTCCTAGGGTTATGCACAATTGCACATGTGTAAGAAATTCCATAAACATGTGACAAATTCCAGTTTCTTATGTTAAAACATGGATATAAAACTGAACAGCCCAAAGCAGCCTAACTTTTTTCATGATCTTGTGAAAGTTTCAGCTTCCTATCAGAACGGTCTAATATTTTTAGAGGCGCTAAGCGAACTAAAAGGTCACAGGCCCTTTAAAAAACTTTATGCTATAAACCCTTCTACTTTGCTCCGAGCGTAGGATCGACAATAATAACAAGAATTAGCAATGACAAATTAGTTTAATGCAAAAACTTAATAACAAGCGTAATGCATTTTCTATAATCATTATCATTCAAGTGAATAACAAGTATAAGAATGAAAATAGCAAGTAAATTACCTAGTTTGTATTATGTGATACTTAAGAGAAATGATAAATGGAAACTGAAATTAGTTAAATACCTAACGCCGTAAAAATGATATATAGCAATTTAGCAATGCATGATTTCTTGTCTGAATGTGGGTCATGGCCGTTATTTCTATAATCGATTCAGATTCATTTGTTTTTAGGTTTTTATGCATCCAAGATGAAGATTTCTTTCGATCCAAATCTAATACACATATATAACTTTTGTTTAAAAGACTAGGCCCTAAGCCCTTATTTAGTCTTCTAAGCCTATAGATCCGATCCTGCCTCCTATTATTAGGTGGAGATTGTAACACAGGGTGTCAGCTGCTACAAAGAATTAGATAATAATGAGAGATAATAAATGGTTTAATGTTGTAAAGAACACAGTTTATTAGTTCATATTTTATAGCTTATTAAGAAAGTATCCTATGTAGTAGTTATATCCATAGTCACAGAAATCGCTCAGTATGCCACGAATTTCGTATTGGTACGAATGTACCGGGTCGGAATTGGATTCCGTCCAATTCGCCGGTTCGTCGATCCCCAAAACGTTTATCAGAATCGCTGGTACATTGATTCAATTGAACCCTAATGCGCGCATTAGCAACCGATTGTACAACGCCCCAATTCGAATTGGTGGATTTTTGGAAATCGATCCTGAATTGTGTTCATATTTGGCTCCGATGACCAAAACCCTAAAACTGAATCTGATGCTTTTCTTTTCAGTTTGTTCCTCCATAAAACTACATTTTTCACCCTCAAGTTTGTAT
>NW_027499374.1:0-50932 GCF_021521415.1 Bidens hawaiensis
TGGTCCCTGTGAACGAAGATGTGGCATAAACCTGAGAAACACACAAGAACATATCAATAGACTCTATGCAAATACGAAAATAAAAACTAAGAATAAATAAAATAAACTAGACTTAAAATTAAACTAAAATTAATTAGACTCTTACGACTCAAAAACAAAACAAGTAGCACGTATATAGCAGACAAATCTAATCAAAGCTAATAACACAATCGCCAAGAGTCCCCAGCAACGGCGCCAAAAACTTGATGTGCTAAAAGTAGTCTAATAAAAACGCGCTAATATAGACACTAAGTAATAAAAATTCTAGACACTTATCTAAACTAAAACTACTAACCGGCAAGTGAACCGGTAGACTTTAGTACAGCTAAGTAAGTCCAGATATCGAACCCACGAGACTCTATTACGTGAACTAGCTAAATTAGACTCAACTACAGACACGACTATTTATTTATTATTTGTTTAAGGGGGTTTTACTAATAAATTAATTTTAATCTAATTTAAACTAATTAAGGAAATTAAAGACGACTAAACTTAGAACTTGGACTTAATTCAAATGATAACAAACAACCACCTAGACTAGAATCCCCTAAGTTTCAGTTATCAATTAACCGGGAGAATATTTAATTATGGAACTAGGATCGTCAAATAGACGCTTAAGAGAAAACTCGAACAGGACCCCTGACCCTTCTCAAGAGACACCTATAGGTTTCTAATAAGTTTTAACGCACACCGGTATTAAAAATCAAGTTTCCTTACGGTCACCTAATTAATTACAAACTAGTTCCTTTATACGAAATCCTATCTTATAGCGCGGAAATCAAAGGCAGTCTAATATATTCAATTGACTCGATAGACAAAGTTAATCAATCAAACCTAGACGGACTCCTTACGAAGAACTAAATCTAGCAATCCTGATCAACAAAGACCTATCAATAACCTAGCACCTCACAGCTATTTAGGTTAGCAACACACTTAGGTTTATTTAATTAAATAATATTATTCCTATGATCTTATTCGAAATAAATCATAAAATAGTCAAAAACACAAATTAGATGACCTAATAGCAACCTATCATAATGACAAACAATAATCATGGCAACTATAGAATAATAAAACTCTACAAACAATCCAAAGCACACATATGCATCAATTTAATATAATTAAACCTTTTACTAATTCATAAAACCATAACATTAAATAAATCCCCAGTCAAAATCAAACATCAACAAAGGTTCATCATAAGCCTAGGCAGTCTATAATGTTTAACCTAGCATGATAAAATCAAACAAAACAATAATAAAGGAATTCATGGTGAAAAATAATGTAAATGGAAGAAAATAGGTGATAAAACCCGTAGTCTTCGTTCTTGATCGATTGGCACTTCATCGGCTGATTCCTTGCCTTTAAACCCGCCAAATATTGCAATTCAAAGCTACAGGAAACTCCATATTCGGCTCTGGTTCACAGGGTATGCTCATGATTAAGTTTAGGGATGTTTATATAGGTTTCGTGGGGCCAAACTGATAAAAAACGAAGAAAATATGCGAAACTAGGTGCCCAGAACGCCACGCGATGGGATTTGGCCTCCCGGTCGTGATACGCTCCGGATGATGGTGGCTGACCGGTACGGTTCATTTTCTGATGCGGTCCGGTTCAATTCTGATGCTCTGTAACGCCCGTTAATTTTCGATTTAATGATTTAAAGCTTGTAAAGTATGTATATTTCTCGGGATTTAATCGACCTTTCTCGGAAACCTTTTCGTCATCCCGGTACGTTAAAACATTTAACTTTCAAACCAAGATGTTAACTCTTTAAAGTTTGAAGGGCTAGATGTGAAAATTTTTATATCATAAACCTAACCCTAACCCCTTTCCCATAACCAGTCGATCGGAAGTGTGTAGCCCCCCCCCCCCCCCCCCCGCGCGATTTTCTTCTTTTCAGCCAAGGTTTGAGCATAAAACATCAATTGAAGGTTAGTTCTACGATTCCCCAAGTCTTTTACACCTTAATTGATCTTTATATCACGCGTATTGATCGTTAAATTGCGTGTTGTAGGCTTACCGGGTGGCTGTTAATTCTAACCCCTTCGGGACTGTTTTGGTTGAGGCTTTTGCACCAAAATCCTCCTAGGTATGTCTAGTATATCATACTTAAAAATCATGTTCATTGGTGTTCGTTAGATTGGTCAACTAGTTGTAGTTTGAATGTTAGTGTTCGGTTGACTAGAATTGTAGTTTGATGCGTTTAACGTGAGGGTTGAAGTGATTAACGACCAATTCAGCTCGGGGGAACTTGGTTTGATGTACGGGCTTTTGAAAAATGATTTCTATAAGTTATGGGGCTGAATTGGTTGTCGATTACTCAAACGGGTCGGTACAACGCGCAATTACGTTTATTGAATAGTTGGTGCGTTGTACTTGCGAGTTACCGACCCATTTGACTCGTGTAGCGTCATGTGGACTTGTTGGCTGTGAATTTATCATATTGGGTCCACACGGGGCTGAGTTGGATGTTAATGGCCTAAACGACTCTTAAACGCGCGTGTTAGTGTCACCTAGTGCTTTCGGGGGTAAAATGGGAATTCTTTATTCCCGGAGTATCTAAGGGTCGTGTTGGTGAATGTAAGGCCCCGGGAGCTGTTATGATTGAGTTTGATGAGGTTGAGGCTTTAGGTAACTCGAACCGTGTTAGAACATCTTGTAGGATAAACGAGTCCTTTCGATGTCGTTAGTAATGTTTGTATGTAAACCGACAGGTGTTTGAGTTTTGGGATTACTTAGGGGTCCTCAAGCTTGTGGTGAAATCGTACCTTGTGTCAGGTGAGTTCATGATGCCACCTTTTTACTCTTTTATGATTTTGGTCTAGCATGCACACTTAAGCAATTTTGCTTGATGAATTGTTTAAATTACTTTGGATGGGCTTGCTTGTATAGGGTAGGCCTTGAGATGATATTATCATATGTATGTATGTATTATTGTATGGCCAATATTTGGCGATGTTTAGCAGTCGTTATCGACTACAGATGTTTACGTGTAAGACCCCAAATCCCGGGAATTCTACAGTTGGTAATCACATCCACAATTTCACAAAAATTTAAAAAACCAAACGATTCGTTTTTATTTAGAACAAGTTCAGAGTAAATAACAGCGGAAAAAGTGTAATTATTTAAAGAAAATCCCAAACATGGGTACAAGTGTCCAAAAATCAAATATAAATACAATATCCGTTTTATTGGAAATCCTCGACTAGAAATGCCTTCAACCTTCCGAGTAGTCCCCAGCACGTCCAAGCGATAACCTCCAATCCTTAACCTGAAAATCAATCTAACATACACACAATGTCAGCTTGAGCTGAGTTAGTTCAAGTTTTAATAATAGACATTTAAATAATTCATTCCAAGGGTTAAAATGTAAAACGGGATTATAAAACATTCCAAGAGTTTAAATATAAAAACGGGATAATAAAACATTCCAAGAGTTTAAATATAAAAACAGGATTATAAAACATTCCAAGAGTTTAAATATAAAGACGGGATTATAAAACATTCCAAGAGTTTAAATATAAAGACGGGATTATAAAACATTCCAAGAGTTTAAATATAAAAACGGGATTATAAAACATTCTAAGAGTTTAAATATAAAAACGGGATTATAAAACATTCCAAGAGTTTAAAATATAATACGGGATACGAACAGTTAGGCCATAATCAACACTAAGTATTCGTACTTAGACATCTATATACATCCATATATTTATATCCCTATAAATACCGTCCAAATAATAACATCAGGGTCGAGCACACGTACAACCCAAACATGTAACATCTCATCCAAGTAATAACATCAGGGTCGAGCACACGTACAACCCAAACACGTAACATCTGATGATGATCATGCCACACGAGCCTCTCCCTTCACGGGCTTTTCAGGGCCCGCCACAGGATTTAAGAACCTGAGTCGTATAGTTTGGCCCGGCCAAGATCACCATCCATCCGTATGCAAACACAAAGTAGGCATACACAACATCAGTAGTCGAAACGACTACAACGTCGCCAAATATAGGCCAAACAATAATTTATATATATATATATTTATACACACACACACACATACTATAACATTCCAAGGCCAACTACATACTAGCAAGCCTATATAAAATAGTTTAAACGTTTCATCAGGAAAAATTGTTTAATACTAGGAATTAATACTAGGCCTAATAGCAACCTCGAGCCTAGAGCACAATTTTAAAACCCGAGTAATATATTTGACCCGCCAAAATGATGATCACGCCACACGGGCCTCTCCACCACGGGATTTGAAAACCCGAGTAATATATTTGACTTGGCCGTGATTACCATGCACACACACATCAATAAGCCTACTCACATCATTCTTAGTCACGAGAAACTAAATATCATCACACAACCGTAGGCTATAAGATAACACATACTCATACATACATACATACCTCCATACATTCATAAATATATATATACATATCATCCCAAGACATTCCAAATTACAAGTAAGCCTATGGGCCATAAGGTAATATATATTAACCAGTCCAATACATGAACTAAGTAAATAGGTCTACTCATATTCAATTACTACCAAGCCTATTAACATCCTCGAGTCTAGACCGTTAATAATGTATGTAACCTTAAAGAGTACAAGACCATAAACGAGTATAAAATATCCTAAAGCATATAAAATAATCCAAATATAACTTTCAAAATGCACAATCACGAGTAAGACCAAGTAGTACCATTCAAATGGTTGTAACGGGTAAAATCGTATAAAATTGGATTTCGGTATGTATGCTAGCCCAAAACGTAAAAAGAGTAAAAAGGGCATCATGAACTCACCTGGAATCGATCGAACACCTGCAACGAGCTAGAAAATCCCTAAGTGCACACTCACAAATAAGGGCCTGTAAATAGTACACAACGCGTAACTAAACTAGACCGTAAGAACACTCTTGCCTAATGGGCCGTTCAAGCCCAACACTTTGGCCCAAGGCCCAACACTTGGCCCAAGGCCCAACCCATACCCAATTACTTTACCTCAGCCCCTCAAATCCACCGGTTAAGCCTAAAACGAACTTATCGATTAATAACGAGTAAAACGTGTATACTTTAGCATGTGAAGATGCATTTAATTACATAGGATAAACTTTGAAATAAATTATTAAATTTTTACCAAACTTTAATAAATGTCTGAGGTTTATAAAAATATTTTTTTATTATATTTTTCTATTGGATACAAAAATTATAAAAATTCCTCTAACACAGCAAGGTATGTGCAGCTATTTCAATGCGCAATAAAATGGTTTTATTTTTATAAAATTCATTACCGAACCAAATTAAACTATTCCAATTGGGTTTGGTTCCTAACTAAAAATACTAACTTCCAAAAGTGGAACCAACCAATTTGGACCTGTCGAAAAAAGGTTATGACGTCGGGAAGACAGACCAGAATCCGTCATCCCGCATCAGCTTTGACACTCAATTTTATAAATTCATAAAAACCATTCAAATCTCGTCCAAAAATTATGTATTATACCTTTCTGGAAACTAGACTCAAAGTAGAATATCATGGAATCAAGAATCGATCAAAAACAGTGGATTAACATCGCGTTACAGACCCTACAATAAACATATACGAATCTGTCAGCAAGCTGTTATCATCAAAACTCAATCTTAACGACCAATAAGCGCGTTAATATGATCAATTAAGGTGTAAAAGACATGGGGAATCATAAACCGACCTTGAATTGAAGTTTTTACGGCTGAAACTTGGTTGGGCAGAAGAAAAACGAGCAAGGGGGGTCTTGAGGCCGATCGGCTGCGCATAGAGTTAGGGTTAGGGTTTTTCTTTTTTTAATATTATGATATAAAATAAATTACACTCTAGTCCCTCCAGTATGAAGTGTGTAGCAACTTGGGTGGAAAGTCAATTAATTCAACTTACGGGTATGACAAGGAGGTCCCCGAATTTAAGGAACGAGAGGAATTTTCTAGTTCAACACCTGCAAAACTTGAAAACAAAAACAAAGAAGAACTACAAAAAACTACGTTAGTGACATGACAAGACTCAAAAATAAAAATGGACTAACTATACAAACTCTACACTTGAGTTTTTACTCAAGACACTCTACTGTGTAAACTACTCTGCTGTCCAAGTGGAGCTTCCTCCACCTTGGTCAAACTCCATGGTCCACCAAGAAACTGCATCACGATACGACCAATCATCAATCATATTCCTCTCATCTCCAACTTTTCCAAACTCCACAAACTTTTGCAAACCACCACCTATCTCTCTATCAAACTCCATCGACTCTCGAAAACTCGCGGCCTCTCTGTCCTCCTCCAAACAAACTCTGACGGAACGGGGGTGCTCAAGACGTGGATTCACGCCTGGAATAAAAAACTCAATCGCATAAACGGGATGACATGGATCAATGAGACCGTCTTGACCACTCGGGTGTCTCATGGATTTAGCAACATAAGTGACACTATCGTCGCCAGCTCTAAGAGTGATCTTAACATCAAAAACATCAACGAGTGCCCTAGTAGTACGCAAGAATGGACGACCTAAAATAATAGGAACTCTCTCATCGGCCTCCATATCTAATACCACAAAATCTATGGGGAAAACTAAATTATTGACTTTCACGAGCAAGTTTTGTATGATCCCCCTAGGATGCTTCACTGAACGGTCAGCTAAAGGTAACGACATACGAGTAGGGGTGAGTTCTCCCAGGCCTAGCTTCTCAAACAACGAATATGGCATTAAGTTTATGCTAGCTCCTAGGTCCGCTAATGCTTGACACAAGGTATCCCTACCAAAAAAAACATGGAATAGTAAAAACACCGGGATCGGGTAACTTTTCGGGTACCTTATTGAGAACTACTGCCAAACACTCTCCGTTCAATGGAACGGTCGAAAGCTCCTCTAGACTTTCCTTTCGTTTAAGAAGATCTTTCAAAAACTTGGCATATTTTGGCATATGCTGGAGAGCCTCGATAAATGGAAGATTAATCCTAAGCTGCCTAAACATATCCAAGAAGTTCCCGTATGCTCTACGAAATTTCTGATTCTTAAGATGGGCTGGATACGGGACACGATCATAATCTATAAGCGGTGAAGGCCTAACATCTCTCGGTTTCTTCTCTTCACTCCCTCTAACTATGGGCTCACTGGTAGGTGCGGGTACTTGTTGGGCCTAGCCTAGGTTGCACCCTCCCAGGAGTCTCCATCACTATCTCCTCATTAACTAACTCATCTATCTCCTCTGCCTCAATCTCTCTCTCTCTGGACCTAAAACCCTACCACTACGAGTAGAAATGGCATTTATCTGAGGTGCCGGATTTTGCTGAGTGGAACCCGAAAACTGACCTGGGGGTCTCTCATATAAACGTCAGGCTATATAACCTACGGTTCTCTGAAGATCTAAGAGTGCGGGCTGGTGATTCCTTAAAAGCAAATCATGATCGGCAAATTTTTTATGAGTTTCCTAATCTCTAACTAAGATTAGCTTCATCATCTCCTCTAACCTACCAATACCACTACTCAAGTCCTGCCCATTACTCCCACAGAGACTACTTTGATCCCCACTAAACGACTGATCCTGCCCCCAGTTAAGATTTGAATTTGATTGGAAACTAGAGGGTGTACCGGAAGAACGCCAATTAGAGTTATAATTATTGCTTTTATAATTGTTCCAATTTGAATTATTATTTCCATTAGACGCATTAGGAACCCTATTTTGCCTTCCTATGAACTCTACCTGCTCCTGACTCATCAACAGACAATCTAAAGTCCCATACCCCCTCTACACAACTTACACTTATCTACCTTAACCTTTAGTTCTCCAATCTCATGGGTTAGGCTCTCTAAGGCAGCAGCCACACTAGTATGAGATTGACCTGGTGCACACCTCGGACGGATGAGGGTGTACTAGTGACGGGATTTAATTCCCGTGACGTGGCTTTTTAGCAAACTAGGACTGGGCAAAACTTTCAAACAATTCATTACATTCAACTACACTTTTCTTAACCATTAAATTACCTCCAGCAGCACTGTCGGATTAAGACTAAGTCTCATATGTCAACCCATTATAAAACTTCTCAACAAGGGCCCAAGTAGTAAGACCATGTTGTGAACAACGGGCCAGTAAACTCTGAAAACTCACCCAAGCTTGATAGTACGGCTCGTCCGGCTCCATATCGAAAGAATGAATCTGATCACGGAGACGAGATGCTTTGGCAGGCGGGAAGTATTTCTTTAATAAAGCGGTACGCAACGCCTCCCAAGTAGTGAATGCTCCAGCCACTTGCAAATCGAGCCAAGTGGCGGCACAACCAGTAAGCGAAAACGGGAACAAATGGAGGAAAATGGCATCTTCATTAGCACCTTGCAAATTGAACGTTCTGAGCACACGAGTAAGACGGTTGATATGCGCTGGTGCGTCTTCATTGTCAAGGCCATGGAATAGGTTACTCTAGGAGAGATTGGTTATGGCATAAGATGGAATCTGCCAGGAATTAGCGTTATTGATTACGTGGGTGATGATGGGCGAGTGATCTTCGGTGAAACCCTCGAAGGCTTGTTGGTAAACGATTCGGTAGTCGGCCATTTGAATATCGGGAATGGTTTTGGGACTCGACGGTGGTGAACTGTGTGGTGATGACTTCGGTGGAGAATCTATAATGATCAGTGATGATTAACTAGCCTCAGACTTTAACGGAGTTGGTCCCTGTGAACGAAGATGTGGCATAAACCTGAAAAACACACAAGAACAAATCAATAGACTCTATGCAAATACGAAAATAAAAACTAAGAATAAATAAAATAAACTAGACTTAAAATTAAACTAAAATTAATTAGACTCTTACGACTCAAAAACAAAACAAAACAAAACAAGTAGCACATATATAGCAGACAAATCTAATCAAAGCTAATAACACAATCGCCAAGAGTCCCCAGCAACGGCTCCAAAAACTTGATGTGCTAAAAGTAGTCTAATAAAAACACGCTAATATAGACACTAAGTAATAAAAATTCTAGACACTTAACTAAACTAAAACTACTAACCGGCAAGTGAACCGGTAGACTTTAGTACAGCTAAGTAAGTCCAGATATCAAACCCACGAGACACTTTTAATTACGTAAACTAGCTAAATTAGACTCAACTACAGACACGACTATTTATTTATTATTTGTTTAAGGGGGTTTTACTAATAAATTAATTTTAATCTAATTTAAACTAATTAAGGAAATTAAAGACGACTAAACTTAGAACTTGGACTTAATTCAAATGATAACAAACAACCACCTAGACTAGAATCCCCTAAGTTTCAGTTATCAATTAACCGGGAGAATATTTAATTATGTAACTAGGATCGTAAAATAGACGCTTAAGAGAAAACCAGAACAGGATCCCTGACCCTTCTCAAGAGACACCTATGGGTTTCTAATAAGTTTTAACGCACACCGGTATTAAAAATCAAGTTTCCTTACGGTCACCTAATTAATTACAAACTAGTTCCTTTATACGAAATCCTACCTTATAGCGCGGAAATCAAAGGCAGTCTAATATATTCAATTGACCCGATAGACAAAGTTAATCAATCAAACCTAGACGGACTCCTTACGAAGAACTAAATCTAGCAATCCTGATCAACAAAGACCTATCAATAACCTAGCACCTCACAGCTATTTAGGTTAGCAGCACACTTAGGTTTATTTAATTAAATAATATTATTCCTATGATCTTATTCGAAATCAATCATAAAATAGTCAAAAACACAAAGTAGATGACCTAATAGCAACCTATCATAATGACAAACAATAATCAAGGCAACTATAGAATAATAAAACTCTACAAACAATCCAAAGCACACATATGCATAAATTTAATATAAGTAAACCTTTTACTAATTCATAAAACCATAACATTAAATAAATCCCCAGTCAAAATCAAACATCAACAAAGGTTCATCATAAGCCTAGGCAGTCTATAATGTTTAGCCTAGCATGATAAAATCAAACAAAACAATAATAAAGGAATTCATGGCGAAAAATAATGTTAATGGATGTTATATATATATATATACTATGATATATATAGAGATGTAATTGAAAGGATGTTTTCGTATACATTTTGTATATGTATGTATGAGGATGTTTAGTTTTCGGTAATAAGGATTTGATGGATGTACCCTTTTACTTTTTAAAACTTTTGGTTTGACTATCTTAACTATTAATACTGGTGTTATTTACTTAAAACTTGAACTCACTCAGCTCAAGCTGACTTTGTGTGCATGTTAGTGTGAGTTTCAGGTTAGGAAGAGGATGCCTTATCGCTTGGACGTGCACGAAGCTACTTGTACGGTGAAGGGCATACGGGATGTAACGCCCGTTAATTTCCGACAAAAGGTTTAATCTTGTAGTGTTATGTACACCTTTCGGGCTTGACCCGGCATTCTCCCGGGAGCTCCTTGCAAACCTCGTAAACGTTCTCACTTAACTTTCCACCCAAGTTGCTACATACTTCAATTTGGAGAGACTTGGATGTAACTATTTTATATCATAAAACAAAAGAAAACTCAAACCCTAAACCTATTTGCAGCCGTCGGACCTGGACCCCCCTGCTCGTTTTTCTTCTGCCCAGCCAAGTTTCAGCCGTGAAAACTTCAATTCAAGGTCGGTTTTATGATTCCCCATGTCTTTTACACCTTAATTGATCATATGAACGCGCTTATTGGTCGTTAAGATTGAGTTTTGATGATAACAGCTTGCTGACAGATTCGTATACGTTTATTGTAGGGTCTGTAACGCGATGTTAATCCACTGTTTTTGATCAATTCTTGATTCCATGATGTTCTACTTTGAGTCTAGTTTCCAGAAAGGTATAATACGTAATTTTTGGACGAGATTTGAATAGTTTTTATGATTTTATAAAATCAAGTGTCAAACCTGATGCGGGACGACGGAGTCTGGTCCGTCTTCCCGATATCATTACCTTTTTTTCGACAAGTCTAAATTGGTTGGTTCCACTTCTGGAAGTTAATATTTTAAGTTAGGAACCATACCCAATTGGAATCGTTTAATTTGGCTGGTTAATGAATTTTTTAAAAATAAAACCATTTTGTTGCGCAGCTGAAATAGCTGCACATACCTTTCTGTGTTAGAAGAATTTTTATGATTTTTGTGTCCACTAGAAAAATATAATAAAAATATTTTTATAAACTTAAGATATTTATGCAATACTGGTAAAAATTTAATAATTTAATTCCATGGTTTTCCTATGTAATAAAATACATCTTTGCATGCTAAAATCTGCATGTTATATTCGTATTGATCGATAAGTTCGTTTTAGGCTTAACCGGTGGCTGCCCTTTCTCGCATCTTTCGGGGCTGTTATAATTGAAGTTCGTACTCCGTCATATTCTTAGGTATGTCACTTACAATATACTAAAATTTCATCGCCAATGGAGGTGTTTAGGTCGGTCAATCGATTTTAGTTCGAAAACTAGGGTTTATCGGGTGTAGGATTGGCAATTGTTGAGTTTGATGCGCTAAACGATCGGATGACCGACCGAATCAGTTTGTACAGCCCTAGGGGGGTTTAAGGGCTGTGGGAAAATTATATTTTTGATGCACGGGGCTGTTGGGGTTAGTGCTTCGTCAATCGAGTCGGCGGTGCGTGAATTTTCGTTTAAACGTTAAAGTAAGAGTTGTAAAAAGGAACCGTCAACCCTATCAACTCGGGTGACATAATCTTGATGAATGAAAAGATTTAAAATGGAATGTGGTTCATTCGGGGCTGATTCGTTTAACAAATGGTTTTAAGGTTTATTTCGCGCGCATTCGACCCGATTTGATTATCGTTGGGCCTTAGGCCAAGTTGTTGGGCCTTGGGCCAAAGTGTTGGGCCTTGGGCCAAAGTGTTGGGCCTTGGGAAAAGTGTTGGGCCTTGGGCCAAAGTGTTGGGCCTTGGGCCAAGTTGTTGGGCCTTGGGCCAAAGTGTTGGACCTTGGGCCAAAGTATTGGGCTTTGGGTCAAGTGGTTGGGCCTTGGGCCAAGTTGTTGGGCCTTGGGCCAAGTTGTTGGGCTAGAACGGCCCATTAGGCTAGAGTGTTCTTACAGTCTAGTTTAGTAACGCGTTATGTATAATTTACAGGCCCTTGCTTGTGATTGTGCACTTAGGGATTTCCTAGCTCATTGCAGGTGTTCGGTTGATTCAGGTGAGTTCATGATGCCCTTTTTACTCTTTTACGTTTTGGGCTAGCATACACACCGAAATACAATTTTAAACGATTTTACTCGTTACAGTGAATTGAACTTTACATGGTCTCACTCGTGATGGTGCATTTTGAAAGCTATATTTGAATTATTTTATATGCCTTAGGATATTTTAGACTCGTTCATGGTCTTGTGTCCTTAAGGTTACATACATTATTGATGGTCTAGACTCGAGGATGTTAGTAGACTTGGCAGTAATTGAATATGAGTAGACCTATTTGTGTTTGCATGCACTGATGTTACGTGTTGGGTTGTACATGTGCTCGACCCTGATGTTATTACTTGGATGAGATGTTACGTGTTGGGTTGTATGTGTGCTCGACCCTGATGTTATTACTTGGATGAGATGTTACGTGTTTGGGTTGTACGTGTGCTCGACCCTGATGTTATTATTTGGACGATATTTATAGGGATATAAATATATGGATGTATATAGATGTCTAAGTACGAATACTTAGTGTTGATGATGGCCTAACTGTTCGTGTCCCGTATTATATTTTAAACTCTTGGAATGTTTTATAATCAGTTTTTATATTTAAACTCTTGGAATGTTTTATAATCTCGTTATTATATTTTAAACTCTCGGAATGTTTTATAATCCAGTTTTTATATTTAAACTCTTGGAATGTTTTATAATCTCGTTTTTATATTTTAAACTCTTGGAATGTTTTATAATCCAGTTTTTATATTTAAACTCTTGGAATGTTTTATAATCTCGTTTTTATATTTTAAACTCTTGGAATGTTTTATAATCCAGTTTTTATATTTAAACTCTTGGAATGTTTTATAATCTTGTTTTTATATTTAAAATCTTGGAATGTTTTATAATCCCGTTTTTATATTTAAACTCTTGGAATGTTTTATAATCCCGTTTTGGATGTATAAGTTGTGACCGAGTCAAATATATTACTCGGGTTTGACTCGTGGGGAGGAGGCTCGTGTCACATGCTTAGGTCTTACCGTGTCCGGGTCAAATATATTACTCGAGTCTTGACTCGGGGTGGGGAGGCCCATGTACGTGTGTTCGACGATGATTGTATTACTTGATGAATTATATATAATTTATTTTATTTATACCTTCTCTATTGTGTATAACTATAGCTTTGAAATAAAGTATGAATTATTGTTTATGAAAACTTGAACTCACTCAGCTCAAGCTGACTTTGTGTGTATGTTAGATTGACTTTCAGGTTGAGGATTAGAGATTTCCGCTTGGACGTGCTAGAGACTACTCGGACGGTTGAAGGCACATCTAGTCGAAGAATTAATAACGCAAACTGTTTCTTTTAAATTATTACCATAAGTATTTAAATTTTGGATTTTGGTCACCTTCCCGGGTTTTGAGAATTTTGATGTTATCTATTCCGCTGTTTACTACTCTGAAACGATTTTAATGAGATGAAGATTTCAAATAACACGAATATTTTATTTACAATTGATTTTGGACACCTGTACCCGTGTTTTGGGATTTTAATACTTAAACTTTTCCGCTGTTATTGACTCTGAACTTGTTTTAAATACAAAGAATCGTTTGGTTTTAAATTTTTGCGAATTTGTGGACGTGATTACCAACTGTAGGATTCCCGGGATTCGGGGTCTTACACGGGAACTGAAGTTTTAATATTAAACATTTATTATTAAAAGTTTTTATTTAAAGATAACTATGTTGATTTTGGGCAAAATTCCCGGGTTTTAGGAACTTATTTTATTTTTTATGTTTTCCACTGAATTATACTCTGAGATTTTGTTTTAATGGAAGAAACCGTTTTCAAGTTTAATTATTTTCTTAAGTGTTTTGTATGATTACCAACTGTGGGGTTCCCGGGGTTCGGGGCCTTACATTTAGGTGGACAACAATACCAATAATCGACTTACACACTGATCATAATAAAAACTGAAAATAAAACTGTGACGGACGGAAATTTTGATCAATATGATTCCCTGCTTGATGTGCTAAAAGTAGTCTAATAAAAACGCGCTAATCTAGACACTAAGTAATAAATTCTAGACTCTTAACTAAACTAAAACTACTAACCGGCAAGTGAACCGGTCGACTCTAGTACAGCTAAGTAAGTCTAGATATCGAACCCACGAGACTCTTTTAATTACGCAAACTAGCTAAATTAGACTCAACTATAGACATAACTATTTATTTATTATTTGTTTAAGGGGGTTTTTATTAATAAACTAATTTTAACCTAATTTAAACTAATTAAGGAAATTAAAGACGACTAAACTTAGAACTTGGACTTAATTCAGATGATGACAAACAACCACCTAGACTAGAATCCCCTAAGTTTCAGTTATCAATTAACCGGGAGAATATTTAATTATGGAACTAGGATCGTAAAATAGACGCTTAAGAGAAAACCCGAACAGGACCCTGACCCTTCTAAAGAGACACCTATGGGTTTCTAATAAATTTTAACGCACACCGGTATTAAAAATCAAGTTTCCTTACGGTCACCTAATTAATTACAAACTAGTTCCTTTATACGAAATCCTACCTTACAGCGCAGAAATCAAAGGCAGTCTAATATATTCAATTGACTCGATAGACAAAGTTAATCAATCAAAACTAGAAGGACTCCTTGCGAAGAACCAAATCTAGCAATCCTGATCAACAAAAACCTATCAATAACCTAGCATCTCACAGCTATTTAGGTTAGCAGCACACTTAGGTTTATTTAATTAAATAATATTATTCCTATGATCTTATTCGAAATCAATCATAAAATAGTCAAAAACACAAAGTAGATGACCTAATAGCAACCTATCATAATGACAAACAATAATCAAAGCAACTATGGAATAATAAAACTCAACAAACAATCTTAAGCACACATATTCATCAATTTAATATAATTAAACATTTTACTAATTCATAAAACCATAACGATAAATAAATCCCCAGTCAAAATCAAACATCAAAAAAGGTTTATCATAAGCCTAGGTTGTCTATAATGTTTACCCTAGCATGGTAAAATCAAACAAAACAATAATAAAGGAATTCATGGTGAAAAATAATGTAAACGGAAGAATATAGGTGATAAAACTCATAGTCTTAGTTCTTGATCGACTGGCACTTTACCAGCTGATTCTTTGCCTTCAAACCGCCAAATATTGCAATCCTAAGCTCCAGAAAACTCCAAATTCGGCTTTGGTTCGCAGGATATGCTCAGGATTAAGTCTAGGGGTGTTTATATAGGTTTCCTGGGCCCAAAACTGATAAAAAAATGAAAATACGCGAAACTGGGTGCACAGAGAGGGGGCTGACCGGTCCGGTTCATTTCCTGATGCGGTCCGGTTCAATCCTGATGCGGTCCGGTTCAATTCTGATGCTCCGGTTCACCAGTTTGGCTTGTTTAGCTCTTTTTTTCGCTCTTTTTAACCACGATAAACCTCCGGAACCTACATTATTCAAATATGTTAGTAACATAAAAATTCTAATAAAAACCAAACAAAAACTAATAAAATATTATATAAAATATACAAGGAAATTATATATATTTAGCATTATATCACTGCTCGACTCTCAAAAATATGTTTTGCTTTCTTAGATGAAAATTTGTTTACTGCATTTCATTTATAGCATTTTATTTGTGCTTGAAAACGTTAAAAATCCAAAAAGATTTTCAATTTTTCTGCTTTATTTTCGATTTACCGAGCTGCCAAATGTTATCAAAAACAAAAAGAAAAGTTTACACCCTTATTTTAAGTTAATCCATGCTTAACGTATTTTTAATGTAAATATCCGCTTAAGTTAAACAATATCGATCTTTGATTGATCGGGACTTAAAGTATTTAATTGAAAATCCTAATTGGTTTTTTGATTGATTATGTAATTATGGGTAAAACCCTAATTGGTTTTTAAATGATTATTTAAATCATTAATGAGATACTATCTCATTCGTTAATTTTATTGGTTATTCGTTAACATGGTATTAACAAATGACATACCATTCGTCATTTTTTCGTAACGAATGACCACATTCGTTATGAAAGACACATTCACTTCCGCTGAGCTAACGAATGGAAGCCATTCGTATACTATTTTAACGAATGGAATGTTAAAGTACCATTCGTTAAGTTTTCAACGAATGTAAATCTGATGCGTTCTATCTTTAACGAATAAGGTTTTTTAAATTAACGAACGAGGACATTCGTTATTTCAAATTTAACGAATCTCCTCGGTTCGCGTGAATTTATTGAAGAGTTTATAATCCTGATGAAGACGAATGGACTTTTCATTCTTCTAAACACTATTTCATCATCTTCTAAGTGAAACTGTGTCCAAAATTCATTTAAATCTTACATTCATTTCAGATCAGTTGACTAACACCTTGTGATTATACAGGTAAAGACAATCAAGATGATACAAGAATTATGATATATCATCCGAGTTTTAGGGTTTAATCGGTAAATTAGTAAACCGACATGAACATACTTCTTAACTGATCAAATACTGTATGTTTTGATAAAATGAGTGATATATGATCATAGGTTAATGTATTACAATTGTTTCCGATATAGTTGATAGTGTTGAATCGAAAACATTAACAAGAACCAACTGAATCAGAGACGATGTATCAAAGTTCCTTGACTTAATGAAGTCAAAGTTCCTTGAATTTTGTCTTCTGATAGTCAAATTTAAATCATATTCGTTATGTATCAACGAATAACCAAGTTATTCGCTAAGGCAGCGAATGAGGTGATTCGTTTTGATGTGTTGTAAAACACACGTATTTTCCGCACCTTTTATCTACGTAATATATTATATTTTATGTTTTTTTACTCGTTTTAGATAGGTTTTACATACATTTATTAATCTTGTAGGTTTTGGGTAAAAGAAAGGAAGAAACCGGGTCTTTTCGAGCTTTTTACGAGCCTTTTACGCATACAAGTTCAAGACAAAGCTCAAGGCCCGACCCGTATGCATCATGGAGGCCCAAGACCATATTATATTATATTATATAAAAAAATAAAACCCTAATCAGCCAAAAGAGCTGTTGGATGGAATCAACAGCAGCACAACAACAATCAACAGCAGCACAACAACAGCAACAACAGCAACAGCAGCAGCAACAGCAGCAATAACAGCAGCAAACAACAGCCAACAGCAGCCCGGAACACCCAATATCCTTTCTTTCATAACATTGTTCAACAACTTTAATTCTCTTGTTTAATTGTTAACTAGTTTTGCACTTGATTGAGAGATTGAATTATTTATGATTAGTGTTGATCATTGGATGTTTGTTAAGATGATTGGTATGAGTTTAATGATGGTTTTATTAAGTGTTTGCTGCTGTCCAAAAATTATGCTCGGCTAATCTTGTTAGTTCTACCTAGGAATGATGATTCTTGTTAGGTTTTGATAGGTTTTATGGATTGTTTGATTGATAGACTTGAATTGTTATTGTAAAGTTTGATTTAAACATGAAATAGGTTGTGTTTAAGGGCTGGAAAATTTGGTGATTCAATGCATAAACCCCGCGTGTTGATTGATTAGTTTTGTATTGATTGATCGGTGCATTGTTTGATTCTAGACTTTGTGTTTAGGGTTTGTTTGCGGTAGGTACCACAGTAGGGTTTTGTTGCATGATTAGTTGGATTAAGTACAGCGGTTAAACACCTTTCTTGAGACCGAGAGGTGATAGGAAGTTAGGGTGTCTCATTGCCTTTGCATGCTAGAATAAGGATTGCGCGAGAGCGAGTTCGTTTCTTGTCAGGTTTAGGTGTTTTGAGCGACTAGTTGATCTATTTTGGTTTAAGTTGAATTGTTCCTCTATCCTTGGTTGTGTAGTATTCATTACCATTAGGGTCGAGTGTTGGTGAGACCGAGAGGTGATCTAGCATTAGAACACGTTAGCAATTGTTTCCCGGTTTGGTCGTTTTAGGCGATTTTGAGTAGTTTAGGCTTGTTGTGTGAGACCGAGAGGTAATCCAGTGAGCTCGAGCGATCCTTAGTCGTGTCATCTTTAGGGACCGGTGTCTTGAAGTCATCCAATCCATTAGCTTGTTAGGCCTACAATTTGATTCAGACCTAGGTAGACGTTTTTCTCCATCTTAAGTCAACACAGTTAGTTTTCCGTTAAGTTTTCTATTTTTGGTAAGTTTTGTTAGTTAATCCAGTTAGTTCAGTTAAGTTAAAAGAAATCAAAAATCAATATAATATTATTTTAAGGTAGGTCTTGTCTAGGGTTAGTGATCTTTAGCGTTCTAACGTGTCCACGTGTTCGATACTCGGACTTCCTAAGTCTATACTACTTGCGATCGGTACACTTACCGGTTGTGTGTGGTTTTAGGATTTTTGTTTTAATATTAAAGCTTAGTTGTGAGGGTCATTATTATAGGGTTATTAGACACACATCACGTTTGATAACGAATAAGTGTGTCTTTCATTGTTTGTAACGAATGAGTTGATTGATTCGTTAAATATAACAAATGAGAGATTAACATAACGAATAGCTAACAAATAGTCTAATTCGTTGGATATAGAAAATATGACTAATTCGTTATATATAAACTTGTACGAATGAGATCATTCGTTTAAGATTATAATAACGAATGAACAAGTCATTCGTTAATCAGAAAGATATTTTTGAATCTTTTACTAATATTCTATTCATTTTAACAGTATAGCTGATGAGATCGTTCCTAATCCTGTTCCTAAGCAACAACCGGAGGTTGTTCCTAAACAACAACCCAATGTTCAGGCTCCAGAACAAGTTGCTGAACCTGTGGAAGCTCCAGTGTTATTATCGTGGGATAAATAGCACAATATTTGTTCATTTTTACACGATAACTTCGAAGATACACCGATTTTTGGAGGAATTATCAGTATTCTATTCCGATCCAGAATTTACAAGGCGATTTCCGCACAGACTTTGGTTTACCAAAGTATCATTCGTGCCTTTTGGGATACATCTTGCTTCAACGATAAAGAGAATCAGATTGAAGCGACTATTCAAGAGTAGCGGGTGGTTGTAGATGTGGGTGTGATTAGAGATGTGTTGGGATTTTTGGATATGATAGATGATCGGTGTGAGTTCGATAAGGGGTTGATCTGTGGTTTGTTTAGGAGAATTTGGTACAAGGGGGATTTGGATAGGTCAATGTATAATAAGGCGAACTTGTGCGACAGTACAAGTATTTGATGCATGTGTTGATCCATTGTCTTGGTGGTAGAAAGGGTGGCTATGATGAATGCCATGTTATGCTGCAATCAGCATTTGTTGCTCCTGTGCTCAACAAACCGTTCAATTTCTCTGAACTGGTTTTCTATCATTTGAAGGAGAATCACACAAGTCGACATAACTTCTTTATCTATTCGAGATTCCTTCAGATTATCATTGACGATCTCCAGCCTACATTATTTAAAGATCCAGCTGATTCTGATGAAGTTGGAACACATGAACGCTGAGACTATGAGGCGTTTACCTACATACAGAGGTCAAAGCAGTCAGGATCGGCCACGTTACAAGCGTCTGATTGGCCATCTTGCCAATATCGACTACGATGTGCCATCTCACGATCGTTGGGCTCATGATGATTCAGATTCAGAGTGTGAGGGTGGTGGTGATGGTGGTATAGGTGGTGATGATGGTGGTGATGTTGGTCAGTGCCGAGTGCTAAGTTAACTTATGCTCAGAAGCGTAAGAGGAAGGGTAAGGAACCTATGGTTGAGAAAGGCGAGAAACCGAAGAAACAGAGGGTGAGACGGGGTTCGGGTATTGAGATACCAAATCAGCCATTTGAGAGACCGTCTACACCTGTATCTATTCCAGCATCTATTCCGGTTTTTCCTACTCCTCCAGTTGTTACAAGATCTCCAACACCAGTACAAATGCCAGTATCTCCGGTGCTTCCTATGATGACATTGGTGATGACAACAATGTCGGATCCATACTTTAGAGATGTTTTACAGACAGTACTTGCTCGTATGCCAAGTCCTCTCCTCCTACTCCGACAACACCGGCTAGTCCAACTGTGTTGCCAAGACCTGAGCACTCGTTCATGGCATGCAATCTTCCTCAGGGTCCTATGCAACCAGTTCATCCGAACTTTCATGGTATGTCTTCCCAGGCTTAGATGTATCATTTGTTGAATCTGCTACATCTACAGCAATCTCAAATGCAAGCAGACCGAGTTTCTCAAGAGACTGTGCAGTGGAATATGTTCAGACATATTCAATTTATTTAGAAAGAGAACATGGAATTGAAGGCCCTAGTTGCTGCTCATGGGGGAGAGATTGGACAAGCAAGACGAGATCATTCTTCAACTTACGTGTAAAGACGACGAACTGAAGAAGTTGAAGAATGATGATGAGGATGATCCGGATTTGGGTGGTGTGGGCGACCAGAAACCAGGCGGTAGCAATACACCGTCGGCGGGTAATCAAGCAGGGTCGAGTGCTGATGGAAGTAGTGAGGGTAATAATCTGTAGATCGTTCCTTACAAGGACTACACGAAAGCAAAGCCGATTGACGTGATTTCGGCCAATATGATTTTATTTGTGGGAATGAATGGGTTTGTGTATAGCATGGTTAATGAGGATGAGATCGAAGAGGGTGAATTTGTTGATCATTCACTGACTAAAGAACAAATTGCCCTGCTTTCTGGATCTAAATGAGGATGAGGTGGAGGAACTGGGAAAGTCTGTTAAGGTGGAGATTGAGTTTGAGGAAAGTAATAATCCAGGAATTCCGCATAGGAATGTGCCTGAATATGAGGAGGTTGAAGTTGAAGACGTGACTGCTGAAGAATATCCCGATATGTATGCTGAGAACAACAATGACTCGGGTATTCCGTTTTTCACCACTGAGCATTTTGAAGCAGCAGAACAGCGTCTACGTGAAGAAAGGGATAGGTGGAACAAGGAAGCTGAGACAAGTCATCTATCAGCAAAAGATAAAAAGAGAAAACGTGCTTTGGGTGGTATGTTTGGACACGATGTCAAGCGAATGAACAAGATGATCGAGACCTTCTGATACAATGAATAGGAGGAAGTTAGACAAGCGAAGGTCCGAGCATCGGCATACCAAATGAAGAAGTACAAGCGTGAAAGGTTCGAAAGACGTGAAAGGTGACTGGTTGCGTGGCGATACAATGTTGAGCTTAAAGTATATATCGTCAAGTGGGAGCATGGTATTTATTACTTTAAGCATATTCATGATATTTTGACTATGCCAAGATGGGATGTGAGAACCCTAGCCAACCGACCGTTTGTTAATCAGGGCAAAGACCAATAGGCTTCATGGTTCTATGATCATCTTCAACATGAAACCAGATACGGTTTCAAATTCTTCAAGCCGCAGGTGCCGACACACAATTATATCGATGAGATTGATACTCGCACGGGCTGGAGGAAGATGATCTTGCAATTCAAGCCACCAAAGACGATGAAGAGGGCACCAATGACGATCTTCCCTCAGAGTGTATTCACCACGTTCAACCGATGGTACTATTATAATTTGACAGGTGAAGCGGTTATAGTATTGGGCACCGGGTCAAACACAAGTTTCATACGTGTTATCGATCCAATGTGGCTCGTTAACTTATCGGGGTCTGATAACGATGCATTATTCCATAATCAGATCCTATTTGCTAATGTAAGTGACTACAATCTTGCAATGCAGTTTCAACGTGTTGTTCGCGTTTGTTATGCATTCAAGATTCATAGTTGCAACGACCGGAAGACAAAGATGTTCCAGAAGTGAAGAATAAAGAGCTCGAGACGAAGGGGAGTTTGTTGATACACGACTTGGGCATCTCAGTCTTTATTATATTATTATTATATGATTTATTAATGTAAGGGGCATTTTGGTAAAAGCCCATTCGCTCCATTGTAAGGCCATTCGTTACTCTGTAACGAATGAGTCACATTCATATTAATGTAAGCCACATTCGTTAACCCAGATTAACGAATGTGTCATACGAATGTGGGGACCATTTGGTAGGTAATATATAACGAACGAGTCTGTTTATTCATTATTAGTTAATGTAACGAATGACTCCATTCGTTAAGTAATAACTTAACGAATGGGTCATCCCCCATATATACCTTCATTATCTATCAGTAAAGTAACGAAGTTATTGAGATTTGTTTGTGCACTGTTACTTTGTCGAAATACTCTCAAATTATATACACAAACACACAATAACATACACTATCAATCTAATCGTAATCATATCATGAACATCACGTTGTCATCAACGATCTAGATCCAACACTGGTTCCTTAAGTTGTGTCACACCCCAACCTACAGCGGAATATGTTGGGGCACGACATAATTGTATCATAGCTCAAAAGACACTAAAATAAATACACGTGTCAATATCTAAATTATTAAATTCATATTATTCAAGTACGTAAAAGCACAAACATTGTGTCATAGAATAAACATAACAATTAAATAAAAAGAAATAAATAGTTTTTAATTCATCATGCATCCTAAGGTCCAACTACTCGTTAATCCCTTGATTCTTCATCCAATATAGCTACCTGCGCCATACGGGAAAATACATAGTTTGTCAACATAAATTTGAGCAAGTAATCAGGGTTTTTGAATTCATATAATATAAAAATAACAATTCCGTGCAATAATATGAAATACTACAACTAGCATAACAACAATATAATAATAATATAAAAGTTCACTCGAATCCCATGGATAACGAGCTACTCCGACGGCGTATGATCTTACTAATGAGGATGAGATACCAACCACCAAAACATAAAGTAGACACATAGTCACATTTATACATATAACTAATTGAGCAATATCATATAACGCAAATAGTGGAATTGTAGTGCAAAATGATTTAACGCATAACGCCCCTAAAATGTAAAACGGTAAAAGGGGGATGTGAATTACTTACCTTATCGGTTGGAATGAGTGTTGATATGATGATAAGAAGTTATGGTGGCAATGGTTGCGTTTCTCGAGATACGTCAATAAAACGTCCTAATTGTTTTAAGATAAAATTCGTTAATAAACAAAAATTTAACGAGACTTATAATGGATTTGCGAATTTGATGGTGTTTTGAGATTAATGATTTATTAGTTTAATTGTTAAAATAAACTTGGAAATTATTATTATTTATTATTTATGTATTATTATTATCATTAGTATTAATATTATCGTTTTTCATTAATATTTAACTTTATGCATGAATTATAAATAATCAAAATTAATTAACCATAAATTTTATATAATATGTTTGATAAAAAAAATGTTATACACCTATATATTTATTAACGGAACAAATTACTTGAACCCACAATTTAGCTCGGTTTATTATTATTATTATTATTATTATTATTATTATTATTATTATTATTATTATTATTATTATTATTATGTTGGATACACACATGGGATATATTTATCGATAAGAAAACTAAATTGCATATTTAATATAATTTTTTTTTGTCTTTATATTATATAAGTGACTATTATATATAATTATAATAATATAAATATTAATATGTGTATTAATGGGAAAGTTAAACACAATATCACTTCGAGCATTAATATGTTATTAGTTCGGTTCGTTTTAATATACGACCAATATATATGTACGTTTATTGGCATTTCATTTATATCCATAAAATATATCTATGTATATATATATTGGCTTAAAAGTCTAGAAAACCATAGTTCGGGGTTCGGTTTAAACGAAATAAAGTTTATTATATATTAAAGTAACAATGATATGGGAAAAAATGAATTAAAAAAAACATACAAAACCGAGCCTGGGTGGGTTCGAACCGACGCACAGGCCGGTTCACTGCCTTAACCAGCCCCACATCTGCCCTCAGGGCAGGTTGTCCAACACGTTAAGAACACCAAACAAGTTAAATAAAAACACCTTTAGCTGATTAACCCCAAATCCTATTAGCCCTAGATTTTTCAATCGGGTTATATGCTTCAGGTTTGAATAAATTAGTTTGGGGGTTTCGTTAACTATCTAGAAGCGACCTAAAAGCACGTTAAAATTACCTGAAACGTTACGGGATTGATGGTGATTGGGGATTTAGGGTTTACGACCACGCTTGATGTCAAAATTCGATCTAATCAGCTTTGTATACAGAAATTAAGTTAGGGTTTATGGTCGATGGATTAAGATGAATGTGTGTGCAAGATTAATTGTGTTTTTATCGATTATATATAACGTTTAGGGTTCGTCTTAGCCATGGGTATAGTTTTGGTAACTTAGCTGTCATAGCTAATCGTTTTCTATTATTAGAGTGTCGGTAGAATCGTTTTTTGAACGAGGATTGATTTGATGATAATAATTATATTGATTACTCCATGAATTGGGGGCCAAGAAAGGTGGGGGGTATTGCGATCGTGAAGAGGGTAGGGGAGAAGGAAGAAGGTTTTTTAATAATGTTTGCAATATGGCCCTTCAACTTTTGACAAGGGTGCAAAGTGGATTAAAGTTAGCATAGGGGTATATCTTGTATATCTTTGGTAGTTTAATAATAAATAAATAAAAGAATTAATTAAACACATGCAATATTTTATAAAATACCAAAACTAATTCGGGTGTCATGAAATGATCGTTAATAAATTTATAGTTTGATTTAATAACAATAGACCGAAATTAAAATTTTTAAATGGGTCGGGTCTTAAGGACCGGAATTTAACGAATGCAAGTTGTAAATACGTTATTACGAGCCAAGATCTAGTTTCAATACCGATACGTTAAGTGATGTTCATATGTTAATGGAGATCAATACATTAAGCTTGGAGAAATTCCGGCAGCATAACGTTATAATGTAACGCCCGTTAATTCCGGTTTCAAGAATTAAGGATTGTAGAGTATGTATAATTCTCGGGATTTATCCGACGTTCCTCAGAAGCCGTTACGTCATCCCGGTATGTCTCACCGCTTAACACTTCTTCCAAGTTGCATTATTATTATTTTCCGGGGGCTAGAATGAAAAAGTTTTATGATATAACACTAAACAAAAAACCTAAACCCTAGTTACAGCAGCTGCTGCGATCGGCCACTTCCAGCCCCTCCCCCTTTCATTGCTTCGACTTTTTGATCGATTCCAAGTTCCTAGAAGTAGTTCAAGGTATGTACTACAATCCCCAACACTCTTTTTGTTCACCCCTAATCGTTTTGATGCTCAATTTTGCCGAAACTTTTCGTTGGACAGATTTTCGGCCAAGGTGTAATTGACCCACTTCCCGTGGATAAAAATTAGAGTTTCCAGTGTAGAAAGATCCCCAGGTATGGTATTTACATCACATTAAAATTTCGTGGTCATTGGAGGTGTTTAGGTCGGTCAATCGATTTTAGTTCGAAAACTAGGGTTTATCGGGTGTAGATTTGCAAATTGTTGAGTTTGATGCGTTAATTGATCGGGTGGACCGACCGAATCAGTTTGTACAGCCCTAGGGGGGTTTAAGGGCTGTGGAAAAATTATTTTTTTGATGCTCGGGGCTGTTGTGGTTAGTGCTTCATCAATCGAGTCGGCGGTGCGCGAAATTTCGTTTAAATGTTAAAGTAAGAGTTGTAAAAAGGAACCGTCAACCCTATCAACTCGGGTGACATAATCTTGATGAATGAAAAGATTTAAAATGGAATTTGGTCCATTTGGGGCTGATTCGTTTAACCAATGGTTTTAAGGTTTATTACACACGCATTCGACCCAATTTGATCACCCTTGGGCCTTGGGCCAAGTTGTGGGCCTTGGACCAATTGTTGAGCCTTGGGCCAAGTTGTTGGGCCTTGGGCCAAGTTGTTGGTCCATGGGCCAAGTGTTGGGCCTTGGTCCAAGTTGTTGGGCCTTGAGCCGAAGTGTTGGGCTTGAACGGCCCATTAGGCAAGAGTGTTCTTACGGTCTAGTTTAGTAACGTGTTGTGTATAATTTACAGGCCCTTGCTTGTGATTGTGCACTTAGGGATTTCCTAGCTCGTTGCAGGTGTTCGATTGATTCCAGGTGAGTTCATGATGCCCTTTTTACTCTTTTTACTTTTGGGCTAGCATGCACACCTAAGTGTTTTCTTACATGATGAATTGTTTTAAACGAATTTATATAGGCTTGCTAGCATATGGTAGGCCTTGGGATGTTAAATATATATATATATATATATATATATATATATATATATATATGTATGTATATACATTATTGCTTGGCCTATATCTGGCGATGTTGTAGCGTTTCGACTACTGATGTTGTGTATGCCTACTTTGTGTTTGCATGCACTGATGTCACGTGTTTGGGTTATACGTTTGCTCGACCCTGATGTTATACGTGGATGTTATATATATACTGTGATATATATAGAGATGAAATTGAAAGGATGTTTACATATATATTTTGTATATGTATGTATGAGGATGTTTAGTTTTCGGTGATGACGATTTGATGGATGCACCCTTTTACTTTTACTTTTTAAAACTTTTGGTGTGACTATCATAACTATTACTCCTGATATTATTTACTTAAAACTTAAACTCACTCAGCTCAAGCTGACTTTGTGTGCATATTAGTGTGAGTTTCAGGTTAGGAAGCGGATGCCTTTTCATTTGGACGTGCACGAAGCTACTTGGACGGTGAAGGGCATACGGGAATTGAAGTTTTATTATTAAACATTTATTTTTAAAAGTTTTTATTTAAAGATAATTATGTTGATTTCGGGGCAAAATTCCTGGGTTTTGGGAACTCATTTACTTATTTACGTTTTCCGCCAAATTATACTTTATGATGCTTATTTTAATGAAAATAATTGTTTTTAAGTTTAATTGTTTTACAAGTGTTTTGAATGAATACCAACTGTGGGGTTCCCGGGGTTCGGGGCCTTACATACAAGGAATAAATATGGCACAGATTGCTTGTGCATTTCACTATGGAAGGCCTATTTATAGGCATGCCTCATTCATTATACTGTATTAACGAATGAGGCCTCTCATTCGTTAGAATAGTACTAACGAATGTATCGCATTCGCTAAACACACTTAGCAAATGGGTATACTTTAACGATCGAGCCTCCATTCGTTATACTGTAGTAACGAATGGGCCCTTACATTAACAAATATCCCTAGTCTTTAACGAATGAGGCCTCATTCGCTAAACATGCTTAGCGAATGAGCCTTTATACACTAAGTGTAAAGACTAAACAACCCCTAACCTATTCGAACAGCTGCGGACACCAAATCCGTGCACTTACATTTATACTTATCATTGCGTTTTGGTCATTCTGTAATGCGTTCTTTGTATTTTGTTCATAATTGACATGTCGCATTCACTTAATTTGAGAAAATAAGTATTATGTTTATTGTGTATTACACTCAAGTCATTGTGTAATATGTAGTTTCCATTGTGTCTTACGGTTCAGGTCATTGTGTTATATGTATTCGCCATTTTGTCTTACGTTTCATGTCATTGTGTTATATATATTCGTCATTGTGTTTTACATTTCTGGTTATTGTGTAATATGCATCATCATTGTGTTTTATGTATCAGATAATTTGTTGGTAGTTTTTATTATGTTTGCATATTATTATTACACAACGGCATTATTTTTATATAACAACTTTTATTAAAACAAAACTAGCAAAAGCTAGAAACAAAAACAAAACAGTTACACTACAAGAAGGGGATTTTTAAGCCACTCGGTCCAACTGATAGTATTTTTACTATCTCCATTTGTATCCATGAACACAAATAAATAAGAAGAGAGTCGAAAATGAGGTCTTTTCTACTAACTTCTATTTGAAAAAGAACTTCATTTCGAGCCCGTCAGATGATCCACCACGCGGAGAGAATAATACCATGATTTAGTTCCTGCTTCTTACTATTAACTGAAAGCGTATCGAGTCATATCAAGATCCCCAAAACATAAAAGTCTTGTATCAAAGGCAAATCAAGCCACTTACATATATTGTTCCATACTCTAGTCGCTACCCCACATGCACCAAAAACATGATTTGAAGACTCCCCCGAGTTAAGGCAAAAAGGACAAAGAACCGAAGGGACATCTATACCCTTATTCTCTAAATTGATTCGTAAAGGCATCCAATTATGATAAATGCGCCAACCCAAAATATTTACTTTTATGTGAACCAATCTATTCCACCGCGTTACAGAGCCCCAATCAGGTAATGTCATGGCATCAATATGCTTCCTAATAGTTTTGACTGAAAACTTATTATCTACATCAAAATCCAAAACCACAACGGTGTCATTAATATTAAAATATATATATATATATATATATATATATATATATAATAATGAGTTGAAAGAAACAATGACGAAAAAACACAATGACAAACAAAAAGACACATTGACGAAAAAAGGCACAATGGTAAGCAAAAAGACGTAATGACGTAATTTATGTTTCAATTTTTATGTAACAAAATCATACTCATATTACTACTATCTATATTTTAGAACTTTGGTGCCGCAAGGACCCTATTGGGCCACTTTGCGGCACCTTAGCGGTGGATTTTTTTTTTATTTTTCTTATTTTTGTTTTGATTGTTATTGTTATGTTTTAATTCCACTACCGTAACGAGAACCAACTGAATGCCGATTTTTTTGTTTTAGTTTCGGTACCGTAAAGAACGTGATGGAAACCGCCCAAATTTGCATAGACTGATCGCCTTAACGTCCGAGATCAACAACGGTTGGGTTTTACCAACGCTTGAGTTCTACTGATCGACGCTGCTTCATTGGTCCACCTTAATTTTTATAACTTTTGTTTTATTTTTGGTTTTTGTACCAGCAAAAAAAACACGCGTAACCAAAACCGACTGAATTTTTATTGACGTACCACCTCAATGCTTAGGTTTTACCATCGTCCGAGTTTTACCGACCTGCATATAAAACTAGTTAACGATAAAAAAACGCTTGTTATTACGGTGAGTTTTTTTAATTTTTTTTAAATATCATATGAAAAGGTTATAAACGTTTTAAATTTACGAGAGAATTAACATGTGACTTGCATGCGGAGAGAGAAATGTGTAATGTTACTTTTATACCCTTTTTCCTTTGATACTCATTTACATATGTCAATTAATTATGTCTTCTCACACTTCTCATTTTTATTAGCCTTTGTAGAATAACTCAACTAATAAATACAATTCATATCTAATCTCTAGTATAGATAAGTCCTAAAAATCTAGCATGGTCGTCATATTTAGATAGAGATCAGGGCTTCCTAACTAGAAATGATACGTTTTGTAAAAGTTAGAATTTTATAAAACAAACCAAATCTATCTATTCTAATAAAAAAAATAACATTGGACAAATGTCATTTGAAGATTCATTCTTTGCCTAAATTTTACTCTCAAACAATTTTCTATTTTTGATAAAAACATATTTTTGCCAATATAATCAAAACATATCAATTCATCCTATAATCAAATAACTAATTAACTAGGTTATAGGGAATTAAAAATATGCTGGTATATATTTAATATAATTAAAATATGTATATCTTTAACGAAATCGGATCCGTCTTTTTTTTATTAATTATATATACTTTTGAATGCAGTAGATGAATGTGATAAAATTCAATGAAAAATATTTATAGGTCTAAGATAATAAACACAATAGGAAATTATATATGAATAACAATTTTATTCAACCTTCATGAATCCATGTAGTTTCATTCTTTTCTTTTAAAATTGTAATACAAAAGTGTGTTTTATTGATGCTAATTTTATATATAATATTTTTTTTATGTCATTCATAATAAAACATTTTATCATATTTTGTTAGAATTCTTTATTCCATTAAAAACTATAATTACAACTTATAAAATCACTTGATCCATCTTTTTTGTAATTATAAAGAAATTGCGTGAGAATACACCATGTATTCGTATAATCCCAAAGAAAATATAATCTGAACTTATACAACCATTTAATCGGATAAAATATAGATTTGTTTCTTAAATTTAACCATTTAATTTTTGTTTCTTAATTATATCTCTTTTAAGCATTCTGTGCATCACACGGATTCTAAAGTTATAAAACAAACCAAATATGTTACTGATTATTTATAAAAGTTATCATTGTTTAAAAGTGAAAAATGAAAGGATACAAATAAATTAGTTTAATGGTTTCTTTATGCATATAAGAACATTCTAAATCCGTTCTCCATCTGCATCTCTATAATTACACTAAAAACACCATCTTTTCTTTCTCATTTTCAATTAAATAATATTTTTTTTATACTTTTATCATTACATTTTTTCTCTCATTTACTCACAACCACTTTCAAAAACATTAAAAAATTATAGAGATAAACAGTGTGCTTCTCCCAATTTAACCATGAACAGTAACATTTTTTCTCTCCTCCTCTCACAACCACTTTTAACCATCTCTAAAAAATTGGAGAACCTTCTCACATAATTTGGAGAATCCATTGGAAATGCTCTAACATAGAGATTTATATGTAAGAAGTAAAAAAATTTAAATGATTTTGGTTTTTTTTTTCTTCATGATAATTTAGTCTTATATAGTAATCTGTATATAAAGCTCGATTTAAGAAATAAGGGTCTGTTTGTTATGGGGTAATGGAATGGACGGCGGAATGGAATGGATGTGGTAATGGAATGGACAAGGGAATGGAATGGGTTATTACCATTCCAATGAGATGTTTGGTTACTGCATGGGAATGCAATGAATGATTACTTTGCGTTGTTTGGTAGGTAGGAAAAAAAAGAAAAAATAAAACTAAAATGGTAATGAGTGACGGTGGTGGTAGGAGGTAGGTCGCGGTCGTGGCATTGGTGGGCGGTGATGGTGGTTGGTGGTGGTGGGCGACGGGAGATAATGATGGTTGGAGGTGGGTGGTGGTGGTGCTGGTGGTGTTCGGTGGTGGCGGTAACAGTGGGTGTGGCAGACGGTGGTGGCAATGGCGGCGGTGGGCAGCGGTGACGGTGGTGGTGAGGGGCGGGGGCGATGGTTGATGGTGGCAGGGGGTAGGTGGCGGTGGTGGGCGGCTGACACTAATGACAGTGGTTGGTGGCGGTAACACCGACGGTGGACGACAATCGTAGTGATTGGTGGCGATGGTGGTGGTGGTTGGTGGTGGTGGTGGTGGGTGTTGATGGTGGTGGGTGGTGGTGGTAAGAGGGTGGTGGAGGTGATGTAGGGTGAAAGAGGAAATGGAATGAAAAAAAACATGGGGTATGGATGGAATGAAATTGGGATATTTTAGAGGGAATGGAATGGACTAGGTAATGGGTCATTCCATTCCTTAATCAACCAAACACATTTTTCTTCATTCTCTCACAATGAGTCATTCCATTCAGCCTTTCATTCTTTCAAACCAAACGCTACCTAATAGTTATTTATAACTGTTTTAGCTTAGTTATTAGTTTGGATTAATTAAAAGTCAAAGATGCAGTTTCGTGTTATGTCTAAGAAAGATGTTTTTGCAAGTATTGAAAATGGGAATTAATTTTGAACAGCTTACAGCTACTAAACCTCAAGGGTTACAATCACCACTCATACATCGATTGGTAAGGGAAAGTGACCGGCGTACACCAATTAGTGTAGTAAAACTTGACTTAGGCGGCGGAGTACTTGGCGCCTAGGCGCTCATCGGCACTTCACTGCACCGCTTTTCTTCTCCAAGGTCAAAAAATCGGAATCGGTCTTAGGCGGCTCTACCCGGCCTTGGCGGTTTTTAACAAAATTTTGACTTTTATTAAAAAAATCCAATTTCTCCACGATCCCACCATTGCTTTTTTTCCTTTTCACACTCAGACGCAACCTAATTTCAGTTATGAACTCGCAGCCACCATTGTTATCATCCGATTCAAAGTTCTAAACTCGCAAACCTCTTATACAAGTTCGATTGAAGTATGTCTTTCATCTATTGAGACTTGTTTTTTGAACTAATATGCAAGTATTATTGATTGGTTTTGTATTTTTCATTTGTATTTTGTAAAATATTTAGGTAGCGTTTTGAAGAGGTAGGTCCCAGCAGAGCCCAGTTGGTCCCGCAAGACTCACCTTAAACAGGGACGTCTGCGCAAAGGCCATCTGCTTCCGCAGGACCCACCATGCTCAGAGAACCTTACGCGCAGTACGCAAGCTGTACACGCAGGGAAAGCCTCCCAATGGTGAAGTACCCCGCCTGTTCCCGCAGTTGCGGATACAAGCCATCAGGGAAGGCTACCCGCAGACAGCAGGGCTACACGCACAAGACAATAGATACTTCAGTAGTCACATGAAGGAATGAGCAAGACGGGAACAATCCCGCCAAAATGAGCCAGTCCGTATGATTCTGAAAGATCTTCTGTACTATACCTACCAAGGTATGGATAGGACAGACAATCTGACCAGAACAGCCCATGAGCCAATCACAGGGTGACAGCTCACCGACAACAGTACGAGGAGGAGCACCCTCTAGTACTGTTTGTCATTATTAGCCGCTGCCTACTCACCAACCCTTACTGCAGGGCATGCGCAGCCTACAGTTGGTGAAATAGTGTTACTGTGGGCCGTAACCTATTCACCAACCAGCATGGCCTGCGTATAATCCACAGTAGGTAGGACGTGCATAATCTACAGTTGGAGGAATAGTGCAGCCGACATAGTTACTGTTGGCCGTAACCTATCCACCAACCAGTATGGCCTGTGCATAGTCCATTGTTGGTAGAACAGGAATACTATTCAGCCGGCTATACCTTCTAACCTACCTTCGGCTATAAATACTCCAACATCTTGGAATGGTAAGATCATCTGATATCCAGTTATCTAGCAATCTCTTAATATACACTTATATTCAGAGCAATCTAGTCTGATTCTCACGCCGGAGGGTGGTCACAAGGAGGAACCCCCCCCCCCCCTTCTCAGTGACGAGCTTACGGTGTTTGTTTTGCAGGTCTCCTGAAGAACAGCCTTCTCAGTTAGATCTCATCCGTGAGAAACATTACTTAACCCCCCAGATTATCTATAATCTGTCCAGATTATCTATAATCTGTCCAGTGTTCACTTAGATCTCATCCGTTTGGTATGTGTTAATGAAGGACGGAATTGAATCACTCATTCAAACACAATGAAAATAAGTGTTTGGTTGCAAATTGGAAAGGAATGAGTCATTACCAAAGGAATGGTTTTCCTTCTAATAATAGTTATTTTCATTCCTCCCACCCTGTTTTTTTTTTTCATTCCCTACCTTATTTCATGTTATTTATCTATTTTGTTTTTCAATAACATTTCATAATTCTTATACTAAAACGTAGCAATAGAAAACATTTTTGATAAAATTTTCTTTTAGTTTCACTATGATTTATTTATGTTATTCTATATTACAATCTACCGATATTTGTTTATGTAATTACATAGCATGTTTAATTTATTATATATATTAATCGGATAATGTTGTGAAACTTTGTAAAACAAATTATATTAAAGAATGGATATTTTTGTCTTTCGCGTAAACCAAAGAACACAAGGTAATGACACGTTTCATTCCCAAAGAGTAACCAAACATGCCAATGGAATATAATGATCCATTCCATTCCATTGTCTATTCCATTCCCCCGCTCATTTCATTCTCTCGCTCATTCCATTATCTCATACCAAACAGACCCTTAGTAATCTTTTGATATTTGACATATATATAATCTTCATAAAGTTAATTTCTTTATAAACTGTCATGTCCGAGTAGTCCTCGAGTAGTACACCCCACTTATACCAAGTACTCACAACTCCCTAATCAACCACCATAGAAGCGCCTAACAAATTTTGCAACCTTCACGCCACCGACCAACATAAAACAATTCTACCCCTGATAAAAAGGTTTTGTTTCGTGTCACTGACGATAAACTAATAAACATTTAAGAAAAAATGAAAAGGCTAAAGGCACAACAGTTAACTTTATTAAGGCTATGTTTGGCAATGAGCTTTTAGAAGCTTTTAGGGGCTTCAAATTTCAAGCTTTTAAGAAAAAACTCCTATCTAACAAAAAGACTTGTTTGGTTCAATGAGTTTGAAGCTTTTATATTAGGAGAAAAAGCTCTTTTTCTAAATGCTACTACTACTAGCGTTTGAGAAAAAGCTACAAGCTTTTACAATTTTTGTACTTGAACTTTTATCAACTTTTGTTAATTTATATAATAGTTACATATTTTACCCTTATTCAAAACTAACTACCCCATGACTCTTTAAAAGTCCATAACTTTTTCACAAGTTAATATTTTATTAAACACATTACATCATAAAAAAGAGCATTGTATTCTCTTTAATTTGAGTATGATATTGATATACTTCTTTACCGGTTATGATTGACAACAAGTCGAGTCAGACAAGCTCGGGTCATGTGTAAGACCAAATTAGGGTCAGAACGAGTCGATAAAAAAGGGTTAATTTAGTTCGGTTCGTGTCGGTAGGGTTTTGGGTCGAAAGAGGCCAGGTCAGAACATGTTTCAGATTAAAACGGTGTCGGATCGGAAAGGGTTTCAAATCAAAAAAGGTTGGTTTAAAAAACTATCTATTTGAAATTACTGTATATTTTAGCTTTGTTTCTTGATTTTTGTTACAATTACACGCTTGCTGCCTTTGCACAAAGTACACATCTGTATTCGGGTTATGCGTGCACTAATATCAAGTGAATCACGTACCGACACTGATTATGCGGTTGATCTCAGGTTGCGCGCGCACTCCGCCGCACCGCGTTGGCACCCAATTAGTTTTATTAAAAGCTCCATCTACTCTGTCAAATACCTAAATATATCTAAAAAGCTCCAGCTACTCTGCCAAACACCTAAATATATCTAAAAACCTACATATAATAGCTACCAGCTAGCAGCTTCCAGCTTTCAGCTAGTTTTGCCAAACAAATCTGCCGCCAAACAAATCTGCCAAACCTTAACCAACCGTTTCCCAAAAACCAGGTTCACAAAGAAAGCATGGATCCTCACAGTTTGAAGTTCTAGTTTATTTCAGTTATTTTGTATTCCTTTTTATTTTTTAACAAATGTATTAACAATCCATTTGCTCATTTGTTTGTATTAATCCTTCCAATCATCATCAAAAAGGTTCTGTTCTATACTTCAAAGTAGAAACAAAAAGAGTGAATATCATTACAAAATTCCAAAACATTGTGTTCTACAAAGACGCTTGTAATAACAACATATATGATCAATTCACAAGACAGCATATACAAACAAAAAAAAAGATCCAAAAAAATTATACATATCGACCACACAACCACGCAAAAACCGCGAAGAAAAACTGTTTACGCAGTTTTGCAGACACAACTTTCCCGTGTGCCAAGGGCTATGATGCCCCTAACACAAAAATTAAATAAAAAATGTAACCATGCTACAAAAAAGAAAAAGAAAAAAAAAAGGAAGAAAAATAAAAATTTAGGTAGTTCCTTTGGCTTTGATAGCATATATCTGTTCCAAAACCTCCACCACTTCTTTCATGGAGGGACGCTTTCTTGGTTCCCCTTCGAGGCAACGAAGGATGACTTGAGAAAGCAGTATTGCACCTTTACTCGAGTACTGCCCTTCTATCCTCGCATCCATTATTGTTTTTAACTTCTTCCTGTTTGGGAGCAACGGTTTGGCCCATTCCACCAGGTTATGTTGTGGGCCCGTTCTTTTTGTGTCGAGGGCCCGTAGGCCCGTCATCATTTCAAGCAGCACAACCCCAAACCCATAGACATCACTCTTCACGTATAAATGGCCTGCACTTTGACCATAATTAAGGGGGTTTACTTTCAAAACAATTGAAAAGATACATTTGACACAGTCAAAATTAAATGAGGGTTACATTTCAACTTCAAAATTGACACTGAAACCGCATAAAAAAGAGGGCATCATCAATAATATGATTACTGTTAATAAAAAGAGGGGTCACCTGTAGCAATGTACTCAGGAGCAGCATAGCCATGCGTCCCCATCACTCTTGTTGTTACGTGTGACACTCCACCCGAAGGACCCAGTTTTGCCAACCCAAAATCTGAAATTTTTGCATTGTAGTTCTGCAAATAGTCATGACATAAACTTAATTACCAAGAAAACCACCAAATTATAAATAACATATACATATAGAGGGGAGGGTTTAATGCAGAACTACAATAATGCGATAACTATGAGAATCAATCAAAAGTATACGCCATTCATTTATTATTAATTAAAAACTAAATGAGAAAGATATAATCGTAAAAGATTAAATGGTTTTTCTCGTTAATTAAATTTCCTACTTTGTCTCATCTGTCTTCCTCATGTTCATCAAAGGGTTATAATGAATCTACACGTGTGTAGATGCTTATAATATACAAATACACATAAATTTATCTGCACAAATGCACATACCAATTCAAGTTTATTTACATAGCCATAATTTATTTTTATTCTCATGTTAGAATCTTAGTTAAATACACAAAAAGTTCAATGTTCTGCATTGGTTCCTGCAGTGCTAACACTCATATTATTCTTTTTTCCCCATATTGTGCATGCAAATTGCAAACATGGAGATAAAAGAGAAATACGGATTAAAAATAAATCAAGGAACGGTGAGACCCATCAAGAAAGATATTATGCATAAGCAAAAGTAGAAAGGTAAAAGCTAAAATCATATAAAAGTCTCACCCCATCAAGCAATATATTAGAGGCCTTAATATCCCTATAAATGACATTATCATCTGAACTGTGTAAAAAGGCTAGTCCCCGAGCTGCACCTATGGCTATTTTGAGCCGTAAATTCCAAGAAAGCGGTTGAAGTGCAGAACCACCTGCACAATGAACAAGCCAACTAATAAGTTTCAAAGATCAAGTAACTATATATTTTACAGTTTTCACTCAATCCATATACATACGTCTAAAAAGATGGTTTTCTAAGCTTCCCTTCTGCATAAACTCATATACAAGTAAAAGATCTCTATCCTCCCTGCCGTACCCAAGTAGCTTCACCAAGTTAGGATGAGAAAGCCGTCCCAAGAAGTTCACTTCCGACTGCAATTTTATTCCAAAAGCCCATTTTTGTCAACCCAAACTAATATTTTTTCTAATTTTGTGTAATAATCATAAAACAAACAAAATAAAAATGAAACAAGACGGATTGGTTTAAAAAAAAAAGAAAAAATGTAAGTCCCTATATCCGAGGTGCAAGTGCAACTGAAACCAAATAAGCTTTATGTACAATGAGAAGCTGTATCTCTTATTTAGTTTACATATCGTCCTATGTATCATGCAAGCCCTAACTTTGACAAATTTTGACCCTTTGGTTGTTATTGTTGTTTTTACATATGAGCCTCCTACATACGCTAAGTGGCAAAGTTTGACCAACTTCTGACAAGTTTTGAGATTTTTATTTTTTTTTATTTTTTTTACATATGAGCCTCCTACATGCCCTAACTTTGACCAATTTTGATAAATTTTGGCCTTTTAGTTGGTTTTACATGTGAGCGTCTTAAATGCCTTAACTTTGACAAATTTTGACCCTTTGGATGTTTTTAGATATGAGCCTCTTGCATAGCCTAATTTAGACCCAAATGTGCATAAGACCCACCCCGAGGTGTTTTCCATATCGTTTTATAAAACCTATAAAGACGGAAACATACTCTTGATGCAAACATTGCAATAAATAGCATGATTTAAAAAAGTATGCACTAAATCAATCTATCCAACAGCAACAAGAGATGAAAGTCGAAAGGTACCTGCCATTCTTGAAAGCCTTGAACACTTTCATGATTCAATTTCTTGATAGCGACCATGAAGCCGGTCCCGTTCTTGGAGGGCAGCATTGTGTTCTCATCGACCCACCCCTTGTAGACAGTCCCAAAGCCTCCCACACCCAAAACCATATCAGACTTAAAATTCCTAGTGCAAGCCTTCAAATCGGAGTAGCTGTAGACCTTCAAATCCGGCGCCGGCAACACCTCACCGTTGGGTGAAGCAGCTTCCGAAATTCGGCTGTTGACGGTGCTGGTACTGGTTCCAACACCGTTACTCGTCCCAATTGACGTCCCTATAACATAACAGGGTGGGTTACTGCTAAAACCCTCAATTAATATTAATATAAATAAACCTGTGGTGGTGGAAGAAGGTTTGGTATTGGCGGAGATGGTGGACGGAGCATCAGCAGCAGCAGCAGAAGGTATGCAGTTTCCCATTGGTGATGGTGATGAAGTTGCTATCTTGCCATCATCATATGGAGGGAGATGAACAAGAAGTCTTCAAGAGAGAGAATTTGATTGATCTGGATTTTGTTTTGTTTTGGCTGGGTTGGACTTTTGAAATATGGAAACAAACTAAAAATGAAATGATGTTTACTAATTTTATTTATTTATTTTCCACGGAAACCTGGTTGTTGTTTCTTCTCTCTCAAAACTCATGATTCATTTTGCTTAACCAATCCATCATAGAGAAAATTTCACGAGGTTTTAAGTTCGAATCTGATTGTTAGCTGGGTTTTACTGTAACGAGTCTTCAAACGACTGCTTATTTTCTTAATAGAAGATGATGGGATTGGGCTACCAACACTGTTTGTGATCGGAACCACTTTTAAATGGTTACCTAACACTTTATTCTTTAGTAATAAAAAATAATAATAACTTAGAACTCGTGGCTTTAGAGATTTATTTATTTTGGATATGGATATAGATATCGATACTAACGCACACACAAGGTAATTAATAGTTCCAAGTTCTTGTTCATGTATGAGAGTGTTTGGTAGATTAAAAGAATGGAATCACTTATTATCTTGTCTATTTCATTCCCTTTAAAACATCCTAAGGTAGCGTTTGGTATGCAGGAATGATAGTGGGAATAGAATGATTCATTACATGGGAATGGAAAAAGTGGTGTTTGGTTGCTCAATGGAATGAAATTATTCATTACATATGGAATCTCATTCCATCAAAACCATTCCTTCCAACTCCCCTTCTTTTTTTTTTTTCATTTCATTCCTCCTTCACCATACTTTCTCAACAACACCACCACCTAACAACGACTACCACCACTACCATTGCTTCCACCACCACCTGACCGCCACCGTCGTCGTTTCCACCACCTCCGTCACCACCGCCGCCACCTCCGCTGTCACCACCGCCGTCACCACTGCCACCACCTAACCGCCACCATCATCGCCACCGCCACCCCCACCACCACCACAACCCCCGCCCACCACCACTGTCGCCACCGACACCACCATTTTCGTCGCCGGAGTTACCACCACCATTGCCATTGAGGGGTTTTTTATTTTATTAATTGTTTTGTAAAAAAAATATTTTTTGAGAGGATTGTTTTTATTATTTCTGTTTCATTCTTATAATTTTTTTTGGATACCAAACAACATAAAGTAATAATTCATTTCATTCCCAAGGTTAACCAAACAAGACAAAGGAATGATAATGATCCATTTCATTCCCTTGTCCATTCCATTCCTTCTCCCATTCCATTCCTCCTTCATTTCATTACCTCCAACCAAACATACCCTAAGGTAACATTTGGTATGCAGGAATGACGGGGGAATGGAATGATTCATTGCGTGAGAATGAAAAAGTGATGTTTGGTTGTTCAATGGAATGGACTCATCCATTACACATGTAATCTCATTTCATCAAAACCATTTCTTCCCACCCCCTTCTTTTTTTTTATTACATTCCTCATTCACCATGCTTCCTCGACAACACCGCCACCTAACAACAACCACCACCACTACCATTGCCACCACCATCACCTAACCGCCATCACCACCACCACCACATCCGTCGCCCACCGCTTTTGCCACCAACGTCGGCGTAACCACCGCAAACCTTGTTACTGCCGCCGCTTGACCATCACCGCCACCACCACTGTCCCTGCCAGACCGCCGCCGTTTGACCATCACCGCCCACCACCACCACCTGCCATTGCCAACCACCGTCACTAACCACCTCCAACCACCATAATAAACACCTCCCGCCACCGCCACCCGCCACCGCCACTGTCACACCCCAACCTAAGGCGGAAATACTGGGGTGCGAACCGTGATTCAAAGCTCATAAGGTACTATCATATAATATGAAATATGACAATATCTATTTAATTTATTTATTTCAAATTTCAAACATGTGTACAAGTTCCAAACATAACAATAATAATCCAAAACAAAATAAAATTTAAATATTATTTATTTTTAATGTCTAAAGTCTCTCTATATATTCTTCATCTTAGCTTCAAATATGCGTATAAAATAAACACATATTTGTCAATAACACATGTTGAGTGAGATAATCACCAGTTTTGACACTAATAATAATATATATAAATGATAAATAGCAACCAAAATCATGTGAGTATAAATCAATCAAACCATGAGCAAATAGTTGTGTCAGTTGACCATTGCCTTGCAAATTGGGCATTGGCTACTACGACTGGCATACAAATGTGATTGTCGGTTGACCATCGCCATGCAAATCGGGATTTGGCTACTAAGATGAAGTATGATCATACTATAATGTGATTATGATGGATCTCTCCGAATGCGATAAAATAAACACTTAAACATAGCAATTAGCATTTAATTGAAATACACATAATATTTACGTTTGCAAGTTTATGTATATATATGTGATATAAAAATATGAATTAGATAAGCATACGTCCCCAAAACATTTGAAAATAGTAAAATAAAAGGGAAATGATATCTCACCGTATTGCTTAGGTGAGTGCACAAGAAATAAGAATAAACGATAATAAAATAACTAATCGTTCTTTAGTGCGTCATCTGAGATAAACCAAAAAGACCAGAAACTTTGAGAAAAATAACTACAATTAAAACCGAGAACATAGCCGCTGGAATTGATCCAAACGGATGTCTAGAACTCCGGTTATGAGATATTTAACTTTTAAGCGAGCAGGTACAGACCAAAATCCGAACAGCGAGTTGAAAGTCAGTTTTTGTCAGTAGCTTTAAAATCTCGAAACAAAAATAAAAGTCTTCTAGACCGAAAGTCGGTTCCGACCAGAAGTGATAGAAAACGATCGGTCAATGTTGTTGACCAATATACCCTTAAACGGGTTGGAATCAAATTGAACCGTCAATTCCCCTCAATCTCAGAAATTGAGGATTATTGATTAATTAATAATAATGAAAAACTTACCGGTATACAACTTACCCGGAAAGTGCTTGAATCGATGGGAAAACGGAGTCAAAGGTCGTAATATAGCAAAGTTAAACACAAACAATTGTATCTTTGAGTAATATAGTTAAAACGGAGGTGTAATCGAGTGTTTAATGAGAGTGACAGCTGAGAGAGGTATTATTATAGTTTAGGGAAGTATTTGATAGATGATTTATGTCTTGTTTATATAGGATAGGTAAGAACAAATTAATTTTAATTTAAAAGCTCGATAAGTAACTGAATGTCGTTTTAATGATTAAATCAGATGTAAACTCATCAAAATTCGTTCTTGTTGAAGTGGTTAATGAATGTGGACATGCACCAAGTCTATATTAGTTTTCTTGGGGCTTAAAACATGCTATTTGGTCAAAAAAAATAATCGATTTTGCACTAAAATACGAACTAGGAGTTAAAATAACAAAAATGAGCTGCGCAGACCTGTGACCGCGCCCCGTGGCCACCACACCTCCCTTGGCCGTGCGACATGGCATGGTCAAGGGATGGGGACTTTGTTTTTTTGGCAGATTTAGTCCTTGTACTTTAGAAATGCTAATTTTTGATATTTTAGGAGTTTTTAAGCAAGAAATGGCAAGTTTAAATAACACAAAGGGTAGGAAATGAAAATACATCAATGAATACTTATAAATGTATGACTTTATTAATAATTAAGATCCGAATTATATCCTCAAATTGGTTTAAATATAAACAAATACAAATACAAAAAGTCTGAGACGTTACAGGCACCACCACCACCGTCTATCTCCCACCACCACTGCAACTACCTCCAACTACTAATGTGATGTGAATGGGTATGAAAAAGTTGTTAGTTTTTCAATAGGTTTGGTTCATACAATGTCGAGTTTTAAAGTTATAAAAATAATTTTTATCTTAACTAGACCACACACAAGTAGGCAAGTGTACTTATCGTATATGCAGCATAGTATGGGTAAGAACCAAGTATCGATCCCCAGACACACTTGTTTGACTTTTACTACTAAATCGTTATATTTATTTTAGCCGGAAGTGAACATCATAGTTGTTTTGGATTAAAAAGCAAATTTTAAAGAAGTTTAAATGCATAAATTAAAAACAATATTTTTGGGATTTTATATTTTTAAAGAGATTTTAAAGGATATAAGTGTATCATCTTGGTTAAAACTCCTCTTAAACTTATTTAAAATTAATTGGTAAGCATGTGATATAGGCTTGCTTTGGTAATTAAATATGGGAATAACACCTTATTCTTAAGTCATGTTATTCCATGATAATTAAAGGAAGATATATGCATAACTTCATGATCTCCACTAAAACATCATTTTATTTAAGCAATTGGTTTACATTAAGTATTTATGAGTAACTTACTTTAAAGATGAGACATCCCGTTAAATTACTAAGTGAATTGTCACTGATATTTTAGTAAAAATAACATTTGTATTACACTTAAAATACCAATTAAGATTAGTTAAGTTGTAAAAAATCAACCTTCAATTAACAAGTATTAACCTACACAACTCTTGAAAAATTATAGAACTCGTATAATAACCATCCAATGGTTGTTTAAAATAGATTATGTTGCACACTCACTTTACAAATAATTAACCAATTTTAGTGTATTAACATCAACAATCCGTTCTCACAATATTTCCAACATTCCAATTTTAATGATGATCAATTACTACTAATAATCCATTTGGTCCATGTTAATATTTGGATTTATGTTTTTTTTCTCAACCAAGCCCTTACAAGAATGGCAATTTGTCGGCCTATCATCAAGCTCGGAACTTGGTGTCTCTTTTAAGTTTATTATCCAAGGCCTCACAAGAGTGGCAGTTCCCCAGCTTATCGTCAAGCTTGGCACTTGGTGTATCTTTTAAGAGTATTTTAACATTCCTCATCAAGTGATAATTACAACCTAACCTTTACTTTTTATAAACCAATCACATGTTAACCAATATTATTAAAATTAGTTAAGATTCATTATAAACCAAGATGATACTATGAAAGTTTAGCCAATACTAAGCATAATGTTATACATCAAAGTAATAAAGACAAACATGATCAAATTAGAACAATCTAACAAACTTGGATGACTAATTTTTGATGCTAATGACTTCTTCCAAGAGCTTAATCTCCTTGATCTTCAAAAGGTGGATAGATGGGATAATTCCCTTATTATTGGTGGTGTAAGGAGGTGTTTGAAGAAAATTTAGTGTTCTTAAAGGTGTAGATGGCATTGCATCTAATGAAGAATGGCAAGGTATTTATAGGCTGATATGGGGTCTTAACATGGCCCATGTTGAGAGTTTTGTCTGATAGTGTTGTCAGATAGTAGAGCAGGAGAGTTTTTTTCTGGACACGACACATGTTGACTCTGGACATGGCCCGTGTTGAGAGTTTTGTCTTATATTCTTAAATACTCATTGTCAGAAAGTACAACAGGAGCGTTTTTGTCTGGACACAACCTGTGTTGAGCATGGGCACGACTGTGTTGACCTTGGAAGCTTCTATTTTTGTCTTTTCTCTTGTACTTTCAACATGGGGCATGTTGATGTCAGCATGTGTCATGCTGAGTTTCAAAATCTTCAATTTTGTCTTTTCCTTTTGTACTTTCAACATGGGGTGTGTTGGTGCCAACATGGGCCATGTTGTTACTTCTGAATTTTGTCTTTTCCTCGTATGCTCTTAACATGGCCAGGCCTTGCTTCACCATGGGGTGTGTCGAGTCCTTTTTCATAGTTTTTCTCCATTTTTCTTCGTTTATCAACTCGTTTTATTCTTTAGGGTTATATTTACCTAGAAATAGAAATTATAAACATTAGTGGTTATTTATTCTAATATAATTGCCGATATTACGCCTATTTAGAGATATTTTAGTGCTGAAAGATGTATAAATTTATATACATCAACCACCATAACTGACCATCTCCCGCCATCGCCACCACCACCACTACAACTACCCGCCAACCACCACCACTAACGTCCACCGCCCGCCACCACCACCCACTGTTACCACTACCTACCATCACCATCATCGTTCACCATCAATTTTATTTTATTCCTTGTCTTTTCTACCTACTTAACAGCATAAAACAATAATTCATTGCATTCCTAATTACTATATGGTGTAACATCTCGGATTTTTCGTATTTGTTTGAACCGATTCGAGAATGTAATTCGGATCTTTTGAACTGATTATAACTTTTTTTAACTAATTTTATAATTCCATAACTTTCAATTATACCAAATAGCCCTTAGAAACCTTTAAAATCGCTTAAAACGGCTAAAAACGCATTTTCGGGAACTACAAGGACTAGTTTTGCCAATTCTTTTCTATTTTCGATTAAATTAACGCGACTTAAACTCCAAGAAATGTTATAGATGGTCCAATTTCGTTTTCTTGGTGTCCAAGCCAAATTTTGTTAGTTATTGTACCAGATTTTCTCATTAAATAGCTTATTTTGTTTCCTAATTCGTTTGTAGCAACCAAATCGCTTATTTTAGGCATAAATCAAGTGTTTTAAGCCCCAAGAAATCCTCCAAAGCTTAGATACATGTCCATATTCATTAACCCTAGTCCAAGAACAAATTTTACGGATTTTAATGTTGATTTGATCATTAAAACTCGAATCAGTTTATTAAACGAGTAAATAACCATAAATAGTTCGTTTTAGTGTTTATTATATAAAAACTCTTATTTTTCTCTGCCATAAACTTTACCTAAACCCTAAGAAACATTCCCAGCCGTAACCCATCTTTATGCCTCATAAAATCCTTCGGTTTTTGCATTATTGTTAAAGATACAAGCTTGTTCGTTTGACTTTGCTTATATGTGGACCTTTGACTCATCGTTTCTGTTGATTCTTTCACTTTCCGGGTAATTTGTAAACATGAAAATCATTCATATATATTCCCTAGTCAATAAACTTCAATCAATTTCGGTGGTTGAAGGGTGTTGACTGGTCAAATCGTTTAAAACTCGTTAAAGGACAAAATATTCAACTAGTTTAACTTAACGTTTTCTCATACTTCTATTCGGATTCAACGTTCGGTCCAGAAGACTTTTATTCTTGTAACATCATTTTAAGGCCACTTACCAAAACCCGACTTCCGACTCGCTGTTCGGATTCTGGTCAATACCAGCTCGCTTAAATCTTGAAACAAACATAACTTAAATTCTAAACGTCCGTTTGGATTGATTCCAGCGGAAACGAGTTCGTTTTTATTTATATTATCATATCTTAAAGTCTCAGATTCTAAATTGCTTATATCATTTGACATGTAGTGGACGACTCGCTTATTCGTTAGCTCGCTTATTCATATTTATATTGGTTTGTCTTTAATCTAAGGTGAGTTTACCATTCCCCTATTTTACCAACTTTTCTAAACGTTTTGGGGACATATGCGTACCTATCCGTATTTCATACTATATATATATCAAACAAATGCATACGTGTAATTGTGAGTGACTTAATCAAATATACGTGTTACATGCTTACTTGTTTTAATATTCATTCATTCGTATTTTGTGTTAATATTCATTCATTCGTATATTCGGAGGGGTCCAACGTATTCCCATGTATTGGGTGCTCATGCTATTGACCAACGCCCGATTCGCTTGGCAACGGTCTACATACTTGTTTACGGTTTGATTATATTTACCGCTTTTATCACGTTATGCTTATTTATATTGACATGCAAAACTGGTGATATTCTAACTCAACTTTATGTTGAAAAACTCTGTTTTCTACGCATATGCGGGTTGCTTGTATTGAAGATTAAAGTTTGGATACGTAGATAAGACCTTAGGATATAATCAAGATAATCATTATTTGAGCTTATATTCATTGTATTTAAATTGTTTGTTGTAATTGAATAATATGTGTATACTTGGAATAAAATAATTAATTAGATATTGTCCACTTATATTCATGATAGTATCTTCGAGCTGTGAGCAATTGGATCACGCCCCGGCATTTTCGCCTTAGGTTGGGGTGTGGCATATGGTAACCAGACAAGATAATAGAATGGTAATAATTCACTATATTATTCGTCCATTCCCCCATCCATTTTATTCCCTCGTTTATTTCATTAACTCATACCAAACAGACCCAATATGTTAGCCACAATCAAAGTTGGAAGATGGTAACTCAGTCTTGGTTTGATCTCGATGAGTAATTAACACGTCGCAACTAAGTACTGTCATCCAACAAGTAACGAGCTTTGTCGGTTTGACTCAACTAATGAACATGTTGGTTCTTATGACAATGGTTCATAAAGCGCAAACTGGGCAAGTTGTGTGCGTAGTTCTCCATCTGATCGGTTGGACCGGTTCAGTTATGAAAACATTAGTAATATGTTGAATACTCATTAATATGATTAACACTATTATAAAATGATGATAATAACTGAATAATGAATATAAGGTAATTTGTAGTTTAAATTCAAAGGTAGTGTTTGGTAGAAAAGAATGGGAGAAAGAATGAAATAAGTTATTGCAGGAGAATGAAAATGGGTGTTTGGTAAATGGAATTAATGATTACACAAGGAATCCCATTCATCCACCCCCCCCCCCTTCTTTTTTCATTTCATTCTTCTTTCACCTTACTCTCTAGATAACACCACTTAACAACCACCACCCGCCGCCGCCACCACAACCATCACTGTTATTGACATACCACCGCCACAGCCGTCGCCATCACTGTTCCTGGCTAACCACCACCATCGCCGCTGCTGCCACCGTCACTAGTGCCACCATTGCCATTGAAATTTTTATTTTTTATTTTTTTGTATTTTTTTAATTTTGAAATATGAGTATTTTTATTATTTTTATTTATTCATACACTTTTATTATTATTTTGAGTTTATTGACATACCACCCGCCACAGCCGTCGCCATCACTGTTCCTGGCTAACCACCACCATCGCCGCTGCTAGCCACCGTCACTAGTGCCACCATTGCCATTGAAATTTTTATTTTTTATTTTTTTGTATTTTTTTAATTTTGAAATATGAGTATTTTTATTATTTTTATTTATTCATACACTTTTATTATTATTATTATTATTATTATTATCATTTGTTTTTGCTATCAAACAACATAAAATAATAATTTATTTCAATCCTAACAACAACAATCATACTTGGTAGAATCTCACATACAGACAAGCTAATGGTAATGTTTAGAAGAGTAAGATATAGACAAATAATACATCTCTCTTAAAGGAGAGATAACTTGCTTCTAAGAAGACCTTTAGTTTTAAAATTATACCTAAACCTGTAAAATATATTATAAACGTAAGAATCAAGAAACATAACAACTAACTGCTAGAGATCCCAAGTTCTTAGCCTATTAATGTTATCCTCCATTGGTCTTCAGTCCCTTTTCATTTTCATTCTTTTACCTTTATACGTTGACCTTCTCCTTTTTCTTACTCATCCCTAGCTAAATCAAATGATCGCTGCTGTAGTTGAACATATATTTCTCATTCACCCTTCCCCAGCTCAATTCATCCAGATCTAGCATCATTACCATTGTTGAAGTTAGAACAGCTTGCAACAACAACCTCTCATGTCGAAGTTGGAAACTCACTCGTAGTCAGATCTTGGTTAGCACTTGGTTCGACCTCAGCTCAGTAATGTGGTCCAATCATTAATGCAATTTAATGGATCAACTGACTTGGCTAAAAATAGATTGATCCATATGACTATGGTATGAAGAGTGCGTTTATACGAGTGACAGAGACAGTTCATGGTCTAATGGGCCGATATGGTTCAGTTATAATAAAATACGGTAAAAGTTGGATTTACATTTTAAATGAATAGTATTCTTAGATCATTCTTATCCGGTTTTCTAAATTTTTGTGAGGGGAGTATGTAAATTATAGGGTGGGTTTTGAGTGGTTGTGAGTGTATATTATAGGGTGGAGAGAGGATAGGTAGTGATTTTTTTGTAAATTTAGGAAAAATGTAGTGTTTTTTTTTTTTTTGTAAATTATAGGGTGGAGAGAAAAAACTGTAATGATTAAAGTACACAAAAATACTATTTAATTAAACAGAAGAGAGAAATGTGGTTTTTTTTAGTGTAATTATAGATATAGAGATAGAAAACCGGATGAGAATGCTCTTAGAATGATAAAAATAAAATATTTTAAAATCATATAACAAAATAAAAAGTATATGGGATAGGGTTAATGTAAGAAACAATAGTTTTGTGATAAACATAACAATAGATCTAGGCCATTGGATCTATAATTTATTGGTTGAGATTAAACAGTATAGTTTCCTATTTAAATACCGGTTGAACCGGTAATATCGGGTTTCGCATATAAGGCCGGTATTGCTCGACATTTTTGGGCTGTTTGCTAGAAACATCGAACCGACGGTTTTTTTCTAAAATACCGGTTTAAATCGGCAAACTAGTTTAAAGCCTAAGAGATTTTTGATATTTTGTGGCCTATATCTTTAAAAATTACTTTTAACCTAGTGATTAACATTGAAACGAGTATACTTTTGGATTATTTTTTAAAAAACGAGTAGTGTTGTATTATTTTTTAATTATGAATTAACTTTCGGATTATATTTTATTATGGAATCATATGCTTTTGGGTTATTTCTGAGTTGAAGTTGCAATTATATCAAATTACAAGGTAAACTGCATAACCCGGTTGAACCTTCGGTACAACCGGTTCAACCAGTTGTACCATTTTTTAGTCCAATCCGATATGAGTAAAAAACCAATTTTTAAAACATTGTGGTATAGTGTCCTATTTACGCAATGTGCTTTGTTTTAAAGGCTTCTAATACACTTCTCACAAAACAAATGTTTTTTTTTTAACTCTTTTCGTGTGTATGTGTGTGTATAGTTGATTTCTTTTGAGAACCACTTTGAGTTCTAAGAACTTGAAAGAACTCAACGTAATAAAATTATTTTTGAATTTTTTTACATATATGTAATATGTAGGCTACATGCACGTAAAAAAATTAGAATATTTTTTAACACGCTGAATCGCCTTTTTACATAGGTGTAACTAACATTTATACTAGTGTAATCATCTCACATCTTTATTCTCTCATAATTTATTTTTTAATCATATTTAATCTCAGTCACATATTCTATTCCCATTTAAATGATTGTGTGGTCAATATTGAGTTCTTAAAGTTCTTACAACTCATAAAGTTCTCAAAATATCCTTTCCACACACACACACACACACACACACACACACACACACTAACTTTAGAATCCGTGTGATGCACGAGATGCTTAAAAAATATAATTGAGCTATAATAATTAAATGATTAAATTTAATAAAAAATAATTTTTTATCAAATTAAATGGTTTTATAAGTTCAAATTATATTTTCTAATGAAATATTCATATGAATTGCTAGTGTATTTACAAACAATTTTCTTATAATTATGAAAATAATGCACATAGTGTTTTTTTTATAAGTTGTAATTGTACTTTTTAATAGAATATTGAATTATAACAAAAGATGATAATATGTTTAATTATGAATGACATAAAGGTTGAATTAATATGTAAGAATAAAATTGTTATTCATTCATATTGTATTTGTCTTTATAATCTTAGACCTCTAAATATCATTATATAAATTGATTTAATACAAAAAAGGTAGAATTGATTTCATTAAAAATATAAATATTTTGAATGTATTGACATATATACTCACATATTTTTAATCCCTATAATTTAGGTAATAATTTATTTGATTAGGATGTATTGATATGTTTTAATACGCTAACATAAAAATGTTTTCACTAAAAATAGAAAATAGTTTGAGCGGGAAATTTATGCTACGAATGAATCTATAAGTGGCGTGTGTCCTAATTATTTCCTTTTATTAGAATAGGCATGTGTGTGTGTGTGAAATAGTAAATAATATACGGACTGAGTCAAGCTTGAACTTGTGAAATTGCTTATTCTTTAAAACTATCGATAAATATAGATTTACGTAGGCCAATGTGACATCCCACGTCGGTTGATGAGGAGGAGAACAAAACCTTCTTTATAAATAGGTGGATACTTTCCTCATCATAACGTGTTTTGGGCGCTTAATGGTAGTGGATGAGAGAAAAATTCCATGGTTAAGCGTGCTAAAGTGGGAGTAGTATCAGGATGGGTGACCTCCTAGGAAGTCTTCATCTGAGCAACCAATAGCAAATATGTGAGGCGATGGTGGTTCATCCCGGCTAAAGCGGACAAAATATGTGGTGCGGCGGTAGCGCCAAGTCCCGCGGGACTACGAGGTGGATTGTGATATCCCATATTGGTTAGGATGAGAACAAAGCTTTCTTTATAAGGAGGTGGATACCTTTCACATCATAAAGTGCTTTGTATGCTTAATGGTAATTGATGAGAGGAGAATTCCACAGTCAAGCATTCTCAAGTGTAAGCAGTATTGGGATGGGTGGCATCTTGGGAATTCTCTACCTGAGTAACCGTAAGCAAATCCGTGAGGCAATGGTTGTTCGTCCCAGATAAAACGGAC